>NW_025776320.1:140000-311758 GCF_021130785.1 Homalodisca vitripennis
CTTTATTTACACGGACTAATGTTGTTAACACCATATTTTTAGTCAGCCAGTATAAGCTAGTTTATATTATTATATATTTTATTAGATAGACTCGTTAGATATTTCACTGATTTCGCAGTGTATGTTCAATAAATTAGTTTTTATATTCTTCGCCACATAATTCATTAAGGCTAAAATGTAATATTGTGAGAAAATATTTTATAAAACGTACCGCTTTTAAATTATACGTGATTTTAATTCATTTAAAAATAAAGGTTATTTGAGCAAATTAATTATACACATTTAAAGTTTTGCAAATAAATTATTATCTGATACGACAAACTATAATACAACTTCACCGATGAAGATATATACCAGTTCACAGGTCCAAAATCCCAGACACAATAAGTCGGTGAGGATTGAGGTTGGATTTAATGTAGGTATCAGCTTCTACGTGATGTATTGTTAGTAACTTGATCGTAATAGCGATTACTTCACACACATCACATCCTTTTACAAAGTACTGGTTCCAGAAATATGTACGTAAAAAAGTTTTAGTGCTTGAATGCTTTATGTAGGCTTCACTAAATTAAAAGTTATAAATAGCTTTCAGTTACGTTTCACTTTATGATTAGTTTAACTCTTTATTGCTACAACTTAAGGGATAGTGTGTTTAATATCTTCATATTATAGTATGATAAATAAAATAATATACATTTTTATGGTAATTTTTTGATTCTGCCTCTTATATCTATATTTAGATTAATCACAGCGTCATGATTGTTATTTATAACGTCTAGGCTTTCTCATCAAGCTCTCCGGCTTTAGAAAAATATTTTGTTTTAAATTATCCTTTATTTTCACAATACAAAAAAACTGTTTAGGGTTTTTTTTTAAATATCAATATAGAGACGTCAATAATAGTAATGGTTATAATATTTGAGAATGAAGAAATAATACTCTCACTACCTAGTTAAATAGACCATATAGAAAATATACTGGTTGGTATTGTACAAATAATAATTACTTATGCAACATTTACCATTTATCTTAACCATGAATAAAAGTGAATTATGTACTATAAATTACCAATACAATATGAGATAAAATAATACTACAGCGCAAAGTTTGATAGCCGATTAAATTTAATTCAGTAATAATATAACAATAATAAAAATATGATTTATTCTAGCACTATCATACTATCTTTTATTCTTGCTTACTATCACGTATTTTATTACAAACGGTCTACTTTAACGTTCATAGCTCATTGTTTAGAACGGTTTTAGTCTATTAGTTAGCAGTTCCAGTTGAAATAAACTTTCTAACTTTATTGGATCCGAATTGTCAGTTCACAGTCGATCTCGTAGTTCAGCAGACTTCAGACTGAGGCAATAGATCAGCAGTTTATATTTATTTTTTTGTCATTAATTCTAATATATTAGGCACAACGCTGTACACTCCTACGTTGTTAACCCTTTTGGGTTCTTGTATTAATCTCAAAGCATTTTATTCATATGAGAAAATTGTGTGTAGATAGATTAAGAATACATTTGGTTATCTATATGATTTTTCCTTTTTAATAGCTAAATATGTAAAGGTTCATGAATGGATTAATAAATAGGCGTATTAGAAAAATACTTTAATAATTGAGTTAGATTACAACACTTTTTAATGTTTATGTGTTTAAAAGTTTATTAATAATTTAGTACCCATATTCTTATTGACTAAATGGAGCAATGTACTGGTTCAGTATCTGTGGCAGTAGTGTTCCAAAACGTATTGTGGTATATTGGTCAAATGATATTCCAGTAAACCTGGCCTTATATTTTCTCAGATATGACGGTGAGCTTTTTTTAACACAGAATATTCATAAAGAATGGTCACAGAACTATGAATTCTGATATTACAAATACTTATAATAATAAGTACTAATAAATATTATAAAAGCATGTAATATGCACAATTTATGCTCGATATGAGCGCTATTACTTACTGTGGGAATATCTAGGAGATATTGAAGAATAGTGTACGTCGAGACGGTCGGTATTTTTGTTATATAATAAAATAGCGGAGGTCATATCTTTTCTTGATTGCTAGTTTGACTAACGTTAAAATATATATTGAATGGCCAACGAAAAAACAATGAAACGCGTGTTGGGTTTTGTAATTTGCTCATACACATATTTGTTTGTGTTTTATGAATACAAAGAACTAATAATGCATATTCAAAATTTTTTAATGCACTTTAAATGGGTTCTAATAAGATTAGTTCTTTGCTGTTTTCATTAATGTGTGACTCTTTGTAAGAAAAACATATTAAGCTTATATTGAACATCGGTTTAGTAATATTGTACTATCTTGTTTATTTACTTATTTTCATTAAATATATTTGTAATATAGTTACTATCGGAACGACCAAAAAACGCCTAATAATATATGTTAAAGGACTTAACACAGGAGTAGTCTACAAAAATCACCACTAAACTTCACGGGATAAAAATAAGGATACATTAAAATAATTTTAATTTTGTATGCATAACCTCCACACATGACGTAAAAATACATACAAACTACCAAGCGTTTTGGTTGAGTAAGGATCAGTGTTAAACGATAAAAGAACGGCTGCGTGTCTGAACTACTTTAAAGAAACGTAAGAATGAGCTCATGGCTAAGACATCATATTTTGTGTTTAAGAAAAACTTAATTACATAAATTGTGTATACTATACTATCAACTACATACACTTTGCCTTGAAACTTCGTTTGTTTGAAACAATTGTTTTAAATAAATGCCAATCTAACACCGTTGCATGCAATTATCACAATTGAAGGGGATAGTCTTTCTATTAAAATAATTTATGATGGAGACTCATGAAATTATTCAAACAGATGTAAGTATATATCTAGTCCTTAATCCGTTAGTGACCAACCTTCAGAAGTTTAAAACTTTTAAAAGTTTTTCATGGTTCCTGGTTAAGAGAATCAGAGGTAAAGAAATAATGCAATTGCCTTCTATTTTTTTTATTGCGTGTGGGGGAAGGCATTTCTGGATCGAGTCAAATACACGTCAAATACCAAAATTGAGATTGCTTAACCTGATGGCCAGATCAAGATTAGTTGCGGATATAAAGTTCACAAAAACCTACTTCCATTCAACAACGACAACATTTTGGGAGTCTAAGGCCAATATGGCCATAGTTGAATTACACTTGTTGCCTGTTAATGTCATTCAAGTATATTGTCAGCCCTATGATTTACTTCCGGTCTATGATATTTTTAATCCCATAAGTTAAGTTTATCTGGATATCTATTTATGGAAATTCCTGTTAATATGTTGGGTTGAGGACCCACGCATACGGGGTGTAAAAGTGCCATATTCGTTTCTGGTCTAAATTTTTTAAGGCCACATTATAATTTGCCTTCTTCTTCTGAAAGATATATGTTGCTTGTAAACAAATTATTTGTTTTTGTATCCTACTTTCACTATAAGATTTCTCTGGTAGCATTAGCTGAGTTTGTTTTATTGTCTTGATTATATATATATATATTATTATATTATATATATATTATATATATATATATATATATATATATATATTATATAATATTTATTTAATATATTATATTATATATATGTATTAAATATTTAATATATTGTACTATATATAATTATTTATTATAAATCTTTACATATATGTATTATATTCCTATATTATATTTCTTGTGTTCGTGTGTATGTGACTGAACTCCTCCTAAACGACTAGACCGAATTTGATGAAATTATTTGTGTGCGTTGAAGGAGATTCGAAAACGGTTTAGATTCAAAATTTGGTCCTATTTAAATAGTCTATTTAATTAAATTTTTATTTATAAATTGTTGTTGATATTGGAGTTTTTTACATTGGATCCGGAAGATTGCGCTACGACACGTTATATAAATTGACAGCTGTTTACACTTTCAGCTGAAGTTCATCTAAGAGGCAGAAACATGTGTTTATATTTAAATTTTTGTAAATATTAAATTATTGTAAAGTACTTAATTGATTACAAGTACGAAGTTATTTAATTTTAAATTTAGATTGCGCCAACGATCAATAATCTATCTAATACAATAGAAATGCTATTTATACGCTGTTGTAACAACTACCTTATTGCATAAAGCTGTGAATGTTTGGACATAACGTAATCTAATATGGTTAGTTCCTTTAAAATTTTGAAGTTTTTTTAATGTAGTTATTGAAAAGCAAATAGAGATAACATACTCTTGCCCTAATTATTCAAGCATATACCCCTAATACATATTTAGTTATCGATACAAATATCAAAATCACTTAATCATCTAAAATTAACCTAAGTTAGATTCCGAAACCAACATATGAGACAGTAGTTTTGGTCAGTGCAACAGCATAAATGTATTGTAGAACCGTAAATAGATTACACTGGTGGTGTATTTAAACGACCAGAACAGACCAATATTGACCGCAGCAACTTTTTAGTTATACGATACACTTTCTTCATAGCGATTAAAAAAGCCTAACTCTTATTGTTACTGAAGCCATCAAAGAACTTTAATAAATTATCATGGAATGTGGGAGGGAAAAACTAATCTTATAAAAACTGTTTCACTTTACGACTTCAGTATCCCAATCCTCTGTTCTTTAAACTTAAATCTAAAGTGGATCAGGAGATTGGAATAGCTTTGAGGGACTATCGATTATCTCTAGACTTTTTATTATGTAATAGAAAAGAAACATAGATATATTGTCCAGTTTTTTCCAGAAAATTGCGTGCGAAGCCGCGGGTAATTGCTAGTTATAATATATAATATAATTTGTATTAATTGCAAGAGGGAGTATAATGCTAAGTTAATAAGATATATGTGCTTGGTTTTTACATGTATTTTTTCCAAACATTCCACAGTAATAATAACTATTACATAGCATTCAAACTAAACCAAAATTTAAAACTCATAAATAATACATTTAATAATATTGTTATATAAAAAAATAACATATACCTGTATTATCCTTTAAAAAAAAAGATAAAGGAGAACTACATAAAACGAATTTAGAGATCATAAGCACAAAAGTATTGCGTATAGCTCACTAACTAGATTAATCTTGATAAAGTGGAAAGCCCTTATAAAACTGCAATTTAAAATTTCCTCTTGACAGTATTTACGGTTCCTTCTCAAATTAACTTATATTTTCAAACAATAACTACACAGCGGAAGTGTTTGAATGTAAATTTGAAAATTTACGAATACATTCAATTTATGTATTGCCAAAACTCACCTTGGTGCAATTGAAAGTGAGATATATTTTAATAATTGTGCAAGAACTACTTTATGGACACATCTTAATAGAGAGTACCTGTGTAGTGTTAGGGGTAAAATACTCTTGGCGAATACAGTTATTATAGATTAATTTGAGAAAGTAGTTAGAGAAATTACTATATATTTTACTATCTTATTTAATTTAGATTCTGCAGAATTACTTCACATAAGTTTTTATCTGTAATTCTCGATCTTTCTTTAAGTTAATTATTGATTTTATACAGTGCTATTTTTCAATTTTAACCAATTTGTGTGTGGATAATTCATTCTAGGAAATGTCAGAACGGAACAAACCTTAATAATCACCTTAAAAGTGATGAACGCTCAGAACATGTAATGGATTCTTTACCCCACGTAGCAAGAGTTTTAAATTGTTCTTGTATACTTTTTTTGCCTAAGAGAAGAAGGTGAGAAACTTCTCATTACACTTAGTCCTGAAGGTCCTTTGCCTTGATATTGGATTGTAAGAATATTCAGGATGCTCTGTATATGGGAAGCCTTCTTTCGAGACGTTACTGATGTTATTATCAGTTACCTATAAAAGTTGAATGTCCATTTAAATCATCCATTTACTTTGTAATAAAGTAGTGACTATTGAAGCTGCGTGATTATCTCTAAATTCTTAAGCTGGATGGTTACGTTATCGTATACCAAGATTAATAATACTAAGCAGTTGTCGTGTGTTATTAATTAATTAATAAACTAAATGGCATCGGACATTATATATCAAATATTAGGTTACTGCATTGCCCACAGTTATGATGGATGCGAGTGTAAAAATGCTCAACAATATACAAAGCCACGGAAAGTGGAGAGGGCTAGTTAATATTGAACCAATACCTCATAACAACCATCTCTATCCAGATCCACTCGTGTGTAAAGCGTTTAGCCGAGCATCAAAGACATCTCGTGGTTGTATAGTGCCTAAGGCCTGCATCCTGAGATTGAATGTTAATTAGATTTCTTTTAAGAAGCCTACATAAACGTTTCGCAGTTCTTTTAGTCAACTTGTAAAGGCAAAATATCATATACTCTGGTATATTTGTTAAACAGTAAGACATTTTTACATGTACAAATGATGTCAAACAAATCTGAAAAATACTAAATTTTAAGAATAGAAGAAACAAGCTATGCATGTTACAACGTTTGAAAAATAGGTGAATATTTGTAATTAATAAATATTAACGGTAGAAAATAAAATTTGTTTAGTAAAATTTATTTGTCAAAATATAGGTAAAATTAAAAATTTAATTTTTCAGAGTCCACGAACATAGCCTTGGTAAAGAATGACAGATATCTTGAATTTGGCTGGTGAAAATATGGGTTTAACGGTTGACAATTAATTTCTCTAGCCTTGTGGTTGCATAGTTGGAAGCCGATCACGGGCATCGATAATGAGGTAGTTTTCGTTAAGGATAGAGTCGGTATGAACACTCCAACTCGAAAATCTTGGTGTCTTTTTGACTGTTCAGAAGATAATATTAGTGGTCATCTCTTTCATTCTTTTCATACCCATCCTGCATGGGAATTATTTTAATTAAAAGTTCTATAGTCAACTTACAATGGAAAATTAGTTGTCAACTAATGTTTGATTTATTTTAGAGGGAAGATTGATTTATTTTTATACAAAGGAAATAAGAAGGACTCGGAACATACTAAAAACGTTTAAACCCTACATTGCAAGACACATTGTTGATTATTAAATCGCTAGGCGTACTACACTCGATTGTGAATACTTAAGACTAGCAATGATCTCCTAAGCCTTTTAAACTCAAGATTCAGACTATGAATTTATTTTGCAAGGGTGGACTTTGAAGATCGTAGCTCTGTAATTTATGGCCCATGTCGTCCTTAGATTTCAAATTCAAAAGATGTATGTCCGTAAATGCGTTTATGGCGTACTTCTAACAACCAGCCAGGATACGAGAGGAGCAAATCAGAGTCTCTCGCAGAAGTCCGACGAGGAGGCAATACGAGAGTGACTGTGGGTATGGTGGCTGGGCGCAACTTGTAAACTTGTTAAAAATTACTAATTCTTTTACAAGGCCATGAGGTTAAGCATGTATCTGAAATATGGAATCATAATGTTTAGATAACAACAAACCATTTGTCAATGCCTTTCTTACACAATAACCTAAGAAATAACGAGTAGCTAATTGATATAAAACCTGAGAAATTGCATTAAATAGATCTCTTTAAATCAATATTTCCTATTAAGGAAAAGTTACCAAATGGTAACACTAGGCCTTATATGTTTTGCCCAAGTACTGTGCCGTATAAATAGTTAGGGATGTTTATAGATAAGTTTAGCAAGTAACGTTTAAAAAGGAAACATTTTCACCTCTGATATAAAACCTTCTTGCACAAATGTTAACTTTTATTTTATCTCTTTACAAGAAAATTACGCCAGATTTCAGGTGTCAAATCTGTGACGGCGTCACATTCCTGACGTCGTGTGAAGAGGAAGGTAAACTGGAGCTAAACTGAACATTCCAACTACATATACTCTTTCTACAATAGTTAGATATATGAACAGAATGAAATGTCATGATTTAAATTATATACTAATTACAGACTTGTCCTGTCACGGTATAGAACTCTTAAAGCCCAAATTTAGTTACAACCATAGGATATTATGATTTTATGGTTTATTCAATTTGCGTTAAAAACTGCAACGAAAAAACTAAATTTTAAAACTATTTATTGAGAAAAGACCTCCTTGTATTAAATTTTACGTTAGAAGTGATAATTCTAGTCCCTTTTGTGTAATGCATACTAATTTATGGGCTAATCATATTAATACAAATTTTATATTTATTTTTTTAACGTTACATGGAGCCTGATCTTGTGTGTGTTTAAGTCAAACAACACTATTAATTTTATTACCAACAACTATGCCGTGAATGTCTTGTATTTAATGTATAATTTTTATACCATTGAAATACATTTTTAATAAAGAGTTATAAATGGGTCTGTTGTTTTTTTTATCACAAGACCTTCATAGCAGCGTTCTAGTTAAATTTTATATTATTTGATTAGCAGTTGTGACAGAAAACTTAACAAATTTTTCAATTTTATTCAAGCATGAACCAAATAAGGAATATATTTTAACAGTATTATACATTTGATGCAGTATCTTTCTTTAAAAAAATCTTAAATGCAGTACTAGAAACAACGTTAATTTGTTATAGAAAATGAAACAAAAAACAAAATGGTAGTTTGTGTGAAATAAAAACCAGAATTAACACTAAGGCGTTCAAATATAACTTTCAATATATCAACTGGAAGCTTTTCAAATTAGTTGAGAAATTTTCTATTTGGTATTAAAATAATCCTTTTTTAATTATTCAGGATTCTGATATGTCTTCTGATTATCTTATATAATTTAACTTGTAATCACAAACCACCTTAATTTATACCATATATATATATATATATATATATATATATATATATATATATATATATATATATATAATATTTCCTGAGGCATTTCAACAGCAAAACGATCATCATCAGACACTTCACTAAAGGAAGGATTATTAGTGATTAAGTTCTTTGTTCCTTAAATTTTCCGTTCCGTTTTTGTCTGTTCTTTGACAAAAGGCATAGTATTTCAATTCAACTAAATTCAAACCAAGATAAAAGGTATAGCCAATTAGGATAGTTCAATAAGTCTAAGATGAAAGAAAAAAATCTACTCAGTGGTTGCTGGGTTGTGGTATTGTATCTATGCAGGCAAAATAGTGGCCGTCTAATATTAGGATCACGTCTGTAGTATCAGTAATTGGGGCATGGGTAACTCAGTGTGGAGCGGCTGGCTGAAGTGGGCTTCACTGCGCATGCGGGAACTTAGCGACCTGGACTGTGGTATCTCATCAATTTGTATAGTGATATTTATAAGTACAGTCTCATTCTTCAAGATTATAAACGTAACGCTGTTTAAGATCCAAGGTAATTTATTATGTAGAAATATAACTTATACAATATATATTTTTTCTTGTTGTCTATATGAGAACAGGTTGAAAACTATTCATCGTCGAATATACGTTGAGGTACGGAATTCAAAATTTGATATATTGTAAATTTTAACATTACGTACATTTTAAATAGTACAAAAATGTGCATAATCATTGTATCAGTTACCAAATATTAATTGGATTTTATTAGTCATATTAATCGTCTAATATAAATTTTATCTCTTAACTTTCAAAAGTAATGTCGTAAAAACATGTTGCTTAAGAATGATGTATTAAGACTTATGTTCAATATTTTATCATTTGTTTACATATTTGAAAGTAAAACTAAATGTTATATTTTTGTGTACGGTGTATACTAATTTGACGTTTACAACTGCCGATTTTTTATCCAAAACGATAACGTGCCTATGGTAAAACAACATACCTATTGCTACTCTTTGAGGTTATAACGTTAGTACATACATTTAGGTATGTAATAAATATGACAATCACAGTTTATTTTAAAATTTCACTTTTGTTTTGGGTAAAAAAGCGTGAAAATAGGAAGGTTTCCATTTACCTAAATAAGATTTATAGTTGTGACGAATGTAATATTATCCTAAATTAATATGACATTTCAACTGAACACTAATAATGATTATTATATTTAAAAAAATACTAGTGGCTAACTGATTAATAATAGTGTTGCGGTCGCTATTTTATATAACGTAGCTTATCATAATTTATTATAATTTTTATGCAAATTATTTTGTTATTTATGACGAATTGAATATTCCACTCCTAAACATTGCGCAAGATACATACATGTCTGTGGCATTTAACATACATTCATAATGTATTATTGGTGAACATGTTTAATTTTACTAGCAAACGAAATGGCAGTTGACTTCTGACTGCTATACCACAAAATGAATTTACTAAATAATTAACATTTTAATTTTGGTCTCGTGACGGTATAATGTACTTGTTTACATAATATGACACTATTGGGTTAGTTTATAGAGACTACAGGTATTTATATTAAATTAATTTAATGAATTTCTTTTATTTTTCACAATTATATACATCTTTTTTTAACAAAATAATCGTACTAACGATATAGTAAATTAGGAGCAAGTCACCTTCTGGAAGAAAATCAATTACAACCTAAAGTGCGCAGTAAGGCAACATGTAATTACTATAATTGAATATCGTAACAGCTTGTAAGCTGATAAGTATATATAAGAATCAATTTTATTTGGCATACTACGTTATGCACGCAGAGCCGGTCGACGCATAAAGATAAAGTGTCGCAAGTAATACTTTAAATACACGGAACTTATTACTCCTGACGGATGTAATAGAAGACTGCATAATAGGGTGCGGCAGCATAACTTCCTTTTTTTAAATGCGCGCCATTCAGTTAGTTGATGTCATAGCGGAGCGCTAGTGGTCTCATTCAAGAGGGGGTACTCTAAAGTTTTGTCCCGACACGGTTCAGTCACCATCATGCGTTGGAATAGTGAGGAGCGTGCCTTTGCCGTTGAGGCCTACTTTTCAAGCGGATGTTCGGTTATTGCAACACAGCGTGCATTTCGGAATCGCTTTAATTTAGCCCCGTTGGCTCCGGTCCCAGACCGCAATCAATTGTTACATGGGTCACTACATTCAACAAGACGTTGCAACAGCACACACTGCGAGAGCATCGATGGCTGTTTTGAGGGACAACTTTCCAGAGCGCCTTATCTCAATTAGAGGCGATTTGGAATGGCCGGCACGTTCTCCCGATCTGTCACCTTGTGATTTTTTTCTATCGGGTTTTGGAAATATACGCAACAACACCACCCACAAGGGTGTTGGAACCAAGTGTCCCCCAAATCCCAATCTTCTAGCCGTGGGAAAAAAAATTCTGTAGCATGTTTACATACCGGTCAGAAGTCACTGACACTGTAACCTCATTTTCCTCAAAAAAACCAGGGACCAATAATTCCAGCTGAGGAAATTGCACACCACGCTGTGACTTCCGGTGAATGCAAAGGCCTTTGATGCAATTCTCGAGGGTTGGTGTCAGCCCAGTAGCGCATGTTTTGTTTGTTAACCGACCCACTCAAATAAAAATGGGCTTCTTCGCTAAAAAAAACAATAGCACCCTCGGGAACGACAACAAGAAGAAGCTCACACGCGTTCATCCGAGAATTGAAGTCACGTTCTGAAATTTTCTGCACTATCGCCATCTTATATGGATGAAAATGAAGATCATCACGAAGAATTCTTCTCACAGAACGATCGGATAGTCTAAGGGCAGATGCGTGTTTGCGCGCAGAACGCCGTGGTGATCGCAACATTGACGCTCTCACTGCTTCAATGTTCTCAGGTGATCTAACGGGCCGAGGGACTCCAGTTCTTCGTTTTGTCGCACTTGCAGTTTGTCTGAATGTAGTGACCCATGTAAAAATTGATTTGCGGTCTGGGACCGGAGCCAACGGGGCTAAATTAAAGCGATTCCGAAATGCACGCTGTGTTGCAATAACCGAACATCCGCTTGAAAAGTAGGCCTCAACGGCAAAGGCACGCTCCTCACTATTCCAACGCATGATGGTGACTGAACCGTGTCGGGACAAAACTTTAGAGTACCCCCTCTTGAATGAGACCACTAGCGCTCCGCTATGACATCAACTAACTGAATGGGTCGCATTTAAAAAAAGGAAGTTATGCTGCCGCACCCTGTATAAGGTATGTTGAATCCTATACCAAGTGGTGTATCTCCTTATACACGTAAATAATATAATAGAAATTCGTTTCTGACAACTACACAAACGGCGCAAATTTTCTTTTGTAAGTTACAATTTGTCAGTATTGTGAACCTCTGAAGCCGAACAATTCTGGGAGTTTGAAGCTTTCCAGTGACTATTTAAATCCCTCATGTTACAGAATAAAATTGATGTACTTAAAAAATCCAATAAAATAGTCATAATATACTACATAATTGTAGCAATCGACACTTCAGCTCGCTATTACATGTTTTGTTCATCGAAAGGTTATTTATAAATTTTTTTAAATATACATATGATAATAATGGTCTTTTCAATTCCAATTTTGATAGATTAGAGATACCAAGTTTTAAAAGAATTTTTGTCTATCACTAAATTGAAACACTATCACGTGGGAATTGCGATCGGACCATAAAAACTGGTAAATACAAGAGGCCAGAGGCAATTAATATTATATAAGCACACAACGTGGCTTTTCTTGAAACCAAGATATAGGTGGAGGTCGATATGAGAAGTTATCAAAAGTGTTAAAATGTTATGAAATGATAACTATCCCTTTGAATATATTTTTCTTAGCTTAATATACTTAACACTGATCGTCAGACACATAAATAGAAGGTATTTCAACGTCAGACAACTGTAGCATACAAGGAGACTAAAAGTCGTTAATTTTTTGGTCTGTACATAGTTAGCTGACACTGATCCAGTATTTATTTTACTGTCGATGCTTGGCTTTAAGTGGATTATACTATCAAAAATATACTGTGTAAAACAAATTTTATTTAACGTTTTACCTGTTTTGATTTACTTTTATTTCAACCTCCACCAAGTCTTACGTGGCCGACTACTAATTTATTTCTAGGGGAATATTAAGTATACATTTGAATAAAGACAAGCTTTAGTAATCATACAATATACATTGGCTCTTGGCTCCTAGAAAATGTTAAATAAAATACCTCTGATGGTTGTAACTCTGTATGAAATGGAAAATACACAGGCATTTTTGTGGGATAGGGTTTCTTTCTAGATATTCATATAAAATATATTTCCCACGCAGAATACTGTCAGAAATTAATTTCATTGAACGTATATAGTCATGTTTTGTAAAAATAGTGGTATAATTGAATAGTATGAATTTATTTTAAAATAAACTCTACCTTATAACAGCGATAAACTACATTTAAAACGATTTAGTTGTTTTAGGACATATAACTGTAAAACTGTCTGTAAAGTGAATGCTTCAGTATTGGTTATATAGACATTGTTAAAAGAGTCTAGTAGCAAACTCGGCTAGGAGAGCTCATATATTTTATCACAGAGGAGTTATAAATGCAATATTGAATCTTTACAATATATGATTCCACAGGTATTATTATAAGAGGCAAAATATTATATTTTGTGGTAAGATATATAAAGTATTTATTTTCATGTAAAACAAACTGTTAATATCATACAGCATTAAAATGAAAAAAAAGATCATTATCCACTATAACTATTATGAGTTTAAATACTATTTTAATAGCTTAGAGTTTCTTTTTATATGCTTCCATTACACCCTAATGTTATATATTGTGTCTATAAAACATTGGACATTTTTGTAAATGGTATTGTCATCTTTCTTTCTAGAAATCGTGATATATATATTGTGTAAAATCATATCAAGTTATTTTATTTAGACTAGTATTTCCTCGATGACATAATAAAACTAACGAGTTATTGCGTTTATTCATAAATGGATAAAATTTTCTATAAACAGGGGTTTTGAACTAATAAATTTAAAACTACTCTTTAATGACTAATAACATTTTTGAGATATATCAATGATTCTATCTGTCTTTAGAAGTTACTTAACTTGAATTACTAAGTTAGTGTCAGTAACTGCTATGTTTTATTTTTATAATTTGATCAATTATATTAATATCAGATTCTAATTTATCATAATAATCCAACATTGAGAAATTTAGTATGATTAATCATATTTACGTTATTCACATTTGTTTGTAAATAATTTCTTAAACAATTTTTTATGAACGTATATAAAATACTATCAGCTTTTATTCGATTTTTTTAAATTGTATACATCCAGTTCAAACCAAAACATGTGACGATATATCAACTAGTTTACAGATTTTGGAAAACAGTAATTCAAACCCTATTGTGAAGTTAGCTGTTGTTGTTTTAATACATTCTCACAAATGATATATTATTATCTAAACCTATAACAATATACTTTAAGTAAATTGACATATTTATCTCATTAAAATATATACCAGTTTTTTAAACAATTACCTATGATTTTATAGGCTCCGTCAGACAGTTAATAATAAATATTAACATTATAAATTTACAGTAACTTCCCTGTAAATGATCAAAAAACTCTACGGCTTTCCTAAACATTAGCACTGAGTTTCATTATACTCTCTAGCATACAAAAATTGTAACAAGGCTCATTAGTTTTTAATAATCCTAATTAATATCTCATTATCTAGTTTTAGTACTCCAACCGATATTCTTCGGTTATTTTAGAATCAGCCAAACAACCAAAATATTTTTGTATCGCCAAAACGAAACTAATAACATATACCACGAAGAACTATCATATTAAATTTAGTTTACCCTAACAAATTTATAGTTTATTGATGTTTTATTAAATACTACTATTTTATAATCTAACAAGATTTGACTGATATGCAGTTTAAATGAACCAAAAATGACCAAATAGTACATGAAGCTTTTTCGCAGAATAAATGAGGCCATATTATTTCTGATTGCCAACCCTATGCACTCGAAAGCAATATTTATAGTTTGTCCTCGGTGCTCGAATGGCCACCTGTACTGGCCAGTACAGAATACGACCATTGCTCGTATGGCCAGTACTACTGGACACTGCGTAAACACTTTATTATTATTATTTTAATTTATACTTCTATGTCCGCCGAGTGCTGTAACCTATCGAGGAACTCTTAAACTAAATTTGACATCTGCTGACAATGGTTTCCCGCCAATTAAATTTCTGCGTAGAAGATTCAGACAACTGATGTTTTGAAGGTCAGTCACCCTCGCCCATTACTACTTGTTGTGTGTTCATTTGACTTGTGTTTCGTACTGTTTGATGTTATTTAGCTGTGAATTTTTATTAATTTGTAAATAATAGTTGAATATATTTATAACACATCTTTCATAATAAAATGGCAGCTGTGCAATTGATTATTTTGTAAATATTTGTAAATAGTTAGTGTTTACATTTGGAACAGTTCTTTTGTAGTAGGCTTTGTGAACAATACAATTTTTTAAGTTTATTATTTTGTAAATATTGTATATTTTTAGTACATTTTTTTAATAAATGAACAATGGAAGACTGTTTACGTTCTGATAAAGTTAGAAATATATTGGCCGATGAAAGTTACATTGATTAAGACAGTGGTTCTGAACACAATAGTGATTTGGATTCCAATTTCAATGAACAATTTGAAGACGAACTCCGTGAAGAATTGGGTGAAGACGCCGATTATCGTATAATGGAACAAAACATAAATGATAAAGAGGATATTCAAAATATAACAAATGAACAAAATGTGGGAGAGGACAGTGGTGAGTTGTCAATAGATGATACAGATAGCAGTGAAGAACATATACGGCAAAGAAAATTCAGAAAAATGTTGATTAAAGAATTAGTGGGAGATGTAAGAAATTCAAGCAAAAGAGGAAGGCCTTTCACTAGAAGAAAGACTAAACGGAAAATTGCACATCCCCTATCCACTTGATGGTGGCAAGACTAAGGACTGCGTAGTTTGTAGTGATAGGAAACCTGGCAAGGACAGAAAACGCAGCAAATTTTACTGCAAAACATGTCCTAACAACCCAGGACTTCACAAGGGATTATGTTTTGAAAAATTCCAGTCCGCCAAAAAATTTAAAGAGAAAAAATGTTGGAAATTGTTTTATGACTGTGTCATATGTAAATATCAAATTGTGATTTCAGCAATTTATTTTAATTATTGAATTTAAAAATGTATGTATAAAAATAACATTAATAAACAGTTTGTTTATCTTAGAATAAGTTAGTTTCATTAAAGTTGTTCTTTAATTATCTATAAATGGTGTTTACGTCATTTTTAAATACCTATGTTTCTAATACAAAGGTCATTTGAAAAGAATTACGAGCTGGCTGGGAAAGTATACAAACATGGCGACTAGCTGGGAGTGGAACTAGCGCGGCCAATACTACTGGCCATTCGAGCGGCGAGGACAAGCAATGACGAAGCTAATAACGGGCTGTCTGAAGACTTTGCATGGCCAGTACTACTGACCATTCGACCGCAAGGGGTTTAGCTAAACCATTAATATAAAAGTACATTATTCAAAGTAAGTGTAACTTTGAGTCTCAAATTGATATCATTGTAGCCTGGCTTTATTGGCTTTGTTATTTCTACAGGTAAAATAGGTGATATGATGTGTAAGCATCTGTTATTTTTAATAAACTTAAAATAAAATATCTTCTTTATATAGACTTAAAATAGTATATAGATTAATATTTCGAAGTCCTTGAATATTTATATTATTGTATCTTAAACTACGTCAAAATCCAATGGTTAGGTTTACTTTCATATATTACTACGATTCTAGTCTTTAATAAAAGAGGTTGATATTGTTTAAGAAAACAAGACAAGTCTATTATAGAAATTTATTAATTCTATAATAAATTTATAAGTTAAACTTCTTCAGATAAATAGAAGATGTATAAATATGTAAAACTAATCAGGAAGTAAAATATTGTGAAGATTCTAAAACAAATAAATCAATAAAACGAAATACAATATATCAGCCGCAGAAGATACACGAAATTGACGTTTGTAAATAAAAGGATATTTTGAGTGAAATTCATTAAAGAATTTATTGTAGATTTTCACTCAAAAGCTCACTAAAGTTGCTGATAATTAAAAGGCATTGATGATACTCGTCATTCACAACATTTACAACAACAATTCATTGTTGGCAGGGATGAAATACAAGTCTAATGGGTTTGTTCCATTTAGATCTGACACGGTTGTTTCCATTCGGAACCCTGAAGAGTCACAGGTTGTAAACAAAAAGTATTAATTACCATATTTACAATTTCGTAACCAAAGCTCTCATTGATTGGAAGTGTTTTTAACAAAATATCAATTATTAATTTCAGATTCATAATGTTAAGTATCACAGTAACAATGAATTACCAGGTGCGAACTGAAAAAATAATATTTAAAAAATATTACTCAGTTTAAACATATAACAGTAGAATTTGAACAAAATTGGTTTAGATTTTCATATGTGTGTGTGTATACACATATTATATATATATATATATATCATATATATATATATATATATATATATATATATATATATATATATATATTCAATCATATATATATATATATATATATATATAATCA
Organism: Homalodisca vitripennis; assembly: GCF_021130785.1. Classification (NCBI taxonomy): domain Eukaryota; kingdom Metazoa; phylum Arthropoda; class Insecta; order Hemiptera; family Cicadellidae; genus Homalodisca; species Homalodisca vitripennis. The sequence continues at coordinate 157,482 of NW_025776320.1, forward strand.
AATTAATTTATCTACAGTCAGAAATTGTTATATGGAAAATACATATAAAAGGTATCTGATTAAATGAAAAGAAAATCGCAAACCAATATTGTTTATTTAAATTCTCAAACACGTCAGAATTCGGAATGGAAACAATGTAGACTGAAACTGGGAATGAAAAAACCCATTGGATTTTCAAAACAAACGATGTGTTCCACCTTTAACTACAATGATTTTTTTGTAATAAAAATTTTGACTGGCGAGTACCAGTGGTGTTTATAGTGGACAATTACGAAATATTTCAATTATTCTGCTATATAGGCTTATAAAAAATCCTTATGTTTGAATAGTCTAAGTTAGAACCGAAAAAAACTCAAAAAATACTTAACTCCTTCACTGCTGGTCTATAAAGACTGATCATAACTATTCTCATAGAAACTGGTAGTGCCGATGTCCGAGCGGTCTAAGTCGTTGGACTTTGAGTCTGAGCTACAGATAATACAGGTTCAAATATTGTCTGTGACCGTTGCATATTTTATCAGTATCACCTCGTACAGTATTGACCCTCCTCCTTATTTTGTTTGATAAGATCCTCGCACGGGCCAGTGGCGCTGATAACGGACAATTTAAGGCTTAAAAGGGGATCGGCCTCTCCTTAAAAACATCGCTCCTTAACTTTTCCCGTAATCAACGTAATAATAAAAATGAAAAATTTAACTGAAATAAATTGAGTCATAACATCAGTTTGATAAGTTTCCAATACATACAACCTTATATTAAATATTGACTTACAGCAAAGTTAAATATTTTAATATTAGTGATTCCAAGGCAATAAAAGAAATTATCCTATGCACTATGCAAGTTTAAGCATTATATAGAATAATTATATTATGAATGTATAAGTATTATTATTGATTCAGTCAATGTTGCAGCCTACAATTTGCATCTACCTCAATGAAATAAAGATTTACTAGGCTATTAAGTCATAAATGGCGGAGAAATTACAATAGCCAACATAAATTTCAACAGAATTACTAAATTGAAGCAGGGAATATTTAACGACATAATAACGAAGGATAACTCGTGAGTAGCACAATGTAAATACATTACACGGACTGGCTAAACGCAATAACCATGTATACCAACGTGATCGAAAAAAGTCAATGAGTTTACTGAATGTTTATTACCAACAATGCATTGGATGTCCCGGCAGATATAATGATTTAGTATTGAATTCAACTAAATATTTTAAATAATACACTCCTATGTTATTTTAACGTTGCCACAGATGTATTCAACTTAAAGTATTGTTCAATAATCGTTCCTCTGCACACACACTTGACAGTGTAATTTGTCTAGACGGCTGGGCAATGTAGATCATTGCCAAACATAAAACATATTAAGGTTCAATTTCTAACACAATTCCATTCTGAAAATCGAGGAAATGATCAATTTCATAAAGAATGATTATGTCAGTAATAGTCCCTTATGACCTATGTAAATGTATTTATGATATGAGTATAACTACGATTATCTGAAAAGTTAGAAACATTGCAACGATATATTTATTATGAGCAATTATTTAACTATAAAAATAGCCAAATATTTTGAATAATTATTTTATATTTGTTTTAGCAAGAAAAATTCTTCTGAGTTGTTTAGTAGTTACTCGACAATTTCTTGTCATACTAACACATCAAAATTTTTATACAGTTAAACTCCAGGCAACACTGAAGACCATACCTCGAACTTGGCATAAATTTAGCAAGGAATATATATATATATATATATATATATATATATATATATATATATATATATATATATATATATATATAGTATATTCCGTCTGAAAATACTCTACGAACCGCAGTCCTATTTCATAGTGTTTTGTCTCAAATGTAATTCTGTAATTAAACCGGAATGCTGTAATTCAAGTGCAGTGCTGTGACAAAAGTTGAATGCTGTAATTCAAGTTAAGTGCAGTGCTAAATATACTATACAGCACACTTATTACACACAGTCACTTATCCCTGCTCCTTTGTTTATTCATAAAATTCAGGTATTTTACGAAATTTAACAGATTTCTTCAACATCTTATTTGCTATACCCTTTTCGAGTAGTTGCCTGTCTTACGAACTCGTTTGTAATATCAATCACCATAGTGTAAATTTGGGATTTTGTAGTACGTTGTGATTTTATTTAGTTGTTTAATAGCATCTTTCATATATTCCAGTAGAGATTTGTAGTTCAGTTCTAGGGTCAAGGTCAATAATATAGCGTCTGCCAATTATATTTTGATGGCCGGTGGTTGGGGCAGTAGCTGTGCCAACTCTTTATTTCTGTTCTCGCACACAGCTGGTCTTGTCTTCTGCGATAGCTAGGTTATTAGACTCGTTGCTAGATTAGCTGTTTGATTACTGGTGGTGGGGTGGTGTTGGCTGTGTTTGTTTGGTTGTTTGGTTACTTGTTTTGTTAGAGTGATTAGCAAGAGGATTTTGGCTCGTCTCTTCTCGATTATCGCTCTCTGGTTGAAGACATCGAGTGCTACGTCAACAGAAAATTTGTTTCGTTCTTCAAAGTTGGCTGCCCCGCTTCATATAGCATCGGTAATTTAACTCCTTACCTTCTAGACAAGGTTCACGTACCTCGTAGTTTATTATAGGGCCCAGTATGCGCTTCCAAACGCTGTGAAACCAACTATTAGAGCAACACCCAATAAATTCCATAAATATTACTTTAATGTATTAATTTGTTTTATGTTACGTGTATTAATATATGAAGCCCCTAGTATTGATAAAACATCAATTATATTGTACTTATCTTTGCTTTAGCACAGAGACATGACTGTTATTCGTCTATAAGCTGGTGCCAGGCAGCCAACATCGACAGTGTAGTTTTTACTGAGGTTATCCAAAATAAAACTGAGGCTGTTCAAATAATTTATGTAAATAAACCAAAGAGATAGAGTATAATACATTTTTCGGTACAAGTTTAATAGTAGGTCTGGTGTTATCTGAATAATGTGAAACGTTACGTAATATTTTATACGTAATATACTACAGGATACGCATAAATTGAAGCATTACAGTTCAATCAAAACTAAACCTTGACATAAAGCTAATTGGGAGATCAACACTCCTGGTTGTATGTACATGATGTATAACTACTCTATTACCGAGATGGCCCCTGTTTATGTGACGTCATTGCTCCCATCACCATATTGGACAGTATCTATGATGATGTGGGAATACAATCATTGTATATACAATGATTACTGTATATACAATAGTAATATTTTGTATGAACAATAAAACCATAATCTAATTACGTTCTATGAAATCACAATAAAAATTATAAGCTTTTATTTTTATAAATCTTTATACAGAACTCTTTTTTGTTCGTAATATGTTTTACGGGCTGCTGTGCAAGTAAGCATTATATTAAGACTCTAAGACAACAGGGATGCTGGTGGCTATCTAATGGTATGTAGGACCTAAGTCTCATGAGTAATTCACAAGTAGTTCACTTCTCCTTTACATATATGCTCTCAGGTGACGGTACGGTCAGACGCCCAGTGCATAATGCAGATATTATACATAAGTCCAGGCCAAATTTGGCCTTTAAAAATACGACTCAAAATCATAAACATAAATAAAATTTTCCAAATAAATGTTCTATTTGTCTTGTATTTTATAGTAAAATTTTAAAGTATTGTATCACTTTTATTGTATGTGAAGTTAAATTAAAAGATGTACAGAATAATCTCTATCCTAGATTGCTTATAGAGGAGTAGTATAACGAGATCCTTGTGTAATAATTAATTGTTAGATACTTTATAAAGTCCTAAACATTGAGAGAATATAGTTTCTTATAGTTTCTCTTCTTGGATGTAGCTTAATACAACATTGTTATTTTAGCATCCGCTCTTTAACCAACTCTTAATGACTATGGAAGTTATGACGGTAAATGTTTCCTTGTACAAGTAAAACTTAGTCAAACTAATTATTACAAATAATAAAATAATTATGAATTTTATAAATTCAACGTTGGATATTGTAGTTATAATCAATACGCAAAACCAGTGTTTAAAAATATTACAAATAATAATATTTTGTATGAATTACACAATTCTTAAGTGGTAGTAGGCCAAAAGTCTAATTATTGCCTTTTATTTTCAAACGTAAATGAACATATCTCTTACTTTAGCTTACAACCCTTTGAAATCATGGATTTGAACTTGATTGTTTTTTAACTGAACTGGGAATCACTAACTTAAAAACGCATTTTAAGACTTATCTTACTTCAACTACAATTATATTTATTGATTTTTAACTATTTTAAAAACATACGACGTATTACTTAAAGGGAAACATATTATTATAAATCTATTATCATAAAGAAAAATTCTTATCGGATTGGTAAATTATATATAAAAAATTTCATATTACATGTTGTTGTTCAAATATTTTAAGATTAAATTTTATCCAATAAATTATTAATAAAATACTACAAGTAGAGAAAACGTTGAATAATGCGTTAAAAAATGTGTGTAACAAACTCGTCAATTTTAATAATGGTTTTAATAAAAATATATTATACCTAACTAAATATAAATCACAAAGACCATTTAATTCTTATGGATTTACTGGAAAAAACATTTGGTAATATTAGACACTGAGTAGTTTGACAATAGGAAAAAGCACAAAGTTTCAAACTTTTTATAGCTTCTTTTAATCGTAAGTATAAACATGCATTACTTATAAATGAAAATAAAAATATTAATGTTCTAAAATTATGCGGAAGTTAATATTAAATTAAGGACTTCTAAATATTACAGTCAAAGATTCGTTTCACATAGATCAACTCGTTTGGCCTGTTCGGTAAAATAAAATTCATTTTTACGTACTTATACTAAAAAAATTATTATATATTGATTCTTTTCTTTCAATGTTCTAAATAAAAAAAATTGAAATTGTAGGGGAAATTTTTGTGTTAATGGACGAAATCACAATACCAGAATAATTTCAGTTAATTATAGCTTCTAAATACACAAAATAACTTTAAAAGACATGAAAGTATTCTAATATAATCTGCTCATACAATAACTAAAAATAATTTGAGAACTATATTTAAAACCAAGATACTAGATGGCAGTGATTTATTTACTAAACGGCACTAGAAATTTAAATATACATGTATTACTAGAACAAAATAATACTTCACAGGCGGCATTTCTTGTATGAGTTGCCGTTAATAACTACAAAATGTTCATTGTGTTGGTATTTTATTACAAATGTAAACTCTAAATCAGAGTTTGTGTAAATTTTATTTACTTTTGTGTTATGAGATACAGTTTCTAATATAAATTTAAAATCAAACCACCCATGCTATTCAAATGTTGTATGATATTTTGTAATAAATATATCTAGGTAACCTTACGCTACACTTCTTATTACGTAACAGGCATGGATAACGTAGCATGCCAAATTTAAATTTTGTAGTTCATGCCATTTTAGAGATGTGTAAAAAGGAAGAAATTTTAATCCACTTCTAAAACATATAAAACTAAAATTGCTGTAAAAACTTATACAAAATAAACATATTTATATCCCAAGACTTGTTCACAGATAAAAAATTTTAATTTAAAAGCATTAACAAAACTAAGGATGATACTTTACACTAGAGTAGAACACAATAAATATTGCTTAGGATAAAATATTCTGGAATTAAGTACTCTTATACCTGAAAAACTAAGATAAGCCACGCTGTATTTAAACACTTTTAACTCAATCAAACTAAATTACAGAAATATTGTACAAAGACATTATTTGTCAATAATTATCATTAATTTGTCATTATTTTATAAACACTTTTGAAAATATTTAAAAAAATTTTATATAATACCATTTTTTGTACTTTAAACTAGTATATTAATAAAATATTCATTGATTTGCTTATTAGAATGATTGATTATCTAATATGTAGTTAAATTTAATATGGCTATTTAAGTAGATTCCAATGAATTCCCATTTTCAACCACAATATAAAACTACACGCAAAAATTCATAGTAAAAGGGGTAAAATAATCAGTCCTATTTAAGACAATGACGTTAGTAATACGTGGGGTTTCACAGCACTTACAGACGTATTCGTATCACAACACCTAAAATTCAATAACCTAATAAAGCCGATTGTACAAACTTTAATACCAATTATGTTTAATATTAAATTATTCATCACAATTTATGTTTAATTTATTTAATTATATAACATTTATTAGTAATTTTTGTACTTTTGCAATAAATATAAATATATTGTGTTCATGAAATAACGTGAGAAAACTTTCTTCTAAAGTATCTAAAATATACATAAATTTACATGATTAAAACAAATGAGTGACTTTTACAAATTGAGAACATTTAAACAAAATATATGGAATAGGAAAACATGAATTTCAATATTAAACTATTCATTTGATTTTTACACATCATAATCTTTCCAATCATTACTTTAGGTACAAGTACCTTGGAATTGTAAATGAGACGTATTAAAATGAGTAATGAACCCTGATATATAGTACTACGTTCCTAAAATTAAGTACATGATTTTCTTAACTTACATTTTGTTTGCACTTGACACTATTACGCCTAAAAGAATTTTCCCCGCACATAAACACAAGCACTGGCACTCCCGAACGTGGCCACGTCTCCTGACCACGCCTATGCCAAATCACTCCATCATAATTGGTGAGTACCAATTTGTCATATCAGCAAGGCTGTCCCTAACATCGTCGCATGATTTTTAGAAATAAGCATTTCCTGTGTATTCATCAACGGTGTCTGGGCGGATGTGCGTATCCACTTACATCCGGAGGATGTTTGCTTTGAATTGTACAAATACAAATACAAATACAAATACAAATATTCTTTATTTTCAAATACATTAAGTATTGAAATGGCGTCAAATAAAATCATCACAAACAGTTGTTACAATTTCAAAAATAAGCTTTTCAAATGGCAATGTTCATTGTCTTCTTTCAATAAATTCGTTAAGTGAGTAAAAAGGATTGTTAATTAGCCAGTCAGTAAGAGTAGTCTTCAGTCTTCTCCCGGTGAGGCATCTCAATTCTTCAGGTAGAAGGTTGTGCAGCTTCATGCCCATGTAGGAGGGTTTCTTTTCATATAGGGAGAGATGGTGAACTGGTAGTTGGTAACGAGTACCGTGTCTAGTATTGTAGTCATGTAGGTGTCTATTCTGCGTCAGGGGTTGTCCAACAGCATACAAAATGACTTCTTTTATGTAGAGGTTTACTATTGGCATAATCTTCAGGGTTTTGAAGGCTTCTCTACAACTTTCTCTGTAGCCTAGCTCAGCTAAGGTTCTTACGGCCCTCTTTTGTAGAATCAAAACTTTCTGAAGATTACTTGCAGAAGTTCCTCCCCATATCATTAGGCCATACCTGATGTGAGTTTCAAACAAGGAATGGTAGGCAATTTTCGCAGTAGATATGTCGCTTATACATTTTGTACGTTTGATCATATAAAGGGAGGAATTGTAATACAAGACTTCCTTTCCAGCAACTATCTATACATTGATTCTATGAATTATGTTGTACTAATAATTACGTATGTCTTACAATACGTACTAGATTTTAATACTGATTGTGGACTTATTGTCTTTAGACTTGTATTTATTTATAAATCACGCAATATTTATTACTGATATTCTTACTTGTAAGGGTGGAGAATAAGCTAGGCACAGTCACTGTGCCCGGAATGTGCTACTTTATAGCTTTATGAAACATACAATTTATTCCGAGTGTAAAACACATAACATAAAATATTGACAGATTTGTTTTCACACAAACCACCACAGCGAGATGTTGAAATTAAGATTGTACGTTTCTGGTAAATATTTAATGTACCAAACGGAATGAAATGGTTCTTTTCCCTTAAAACAAACATTAAAGTTAATCTATATGTATAAATTCACTCAAACATACTTTTAAGTTAAGGAAGTTAGTATTCCTCAAATGTAAGTGACCAAAACCCTGCACAACACCACCGTCTTTGTTATCTGTGTTTACATTTTACACTCTACCTAGTATTTACTGTTATAGATTTTCTACGAACTATTGCCTCCCCATAAAATTATTATTTTCTTTATAGCCTCCATCTGCAATGATTGGTAGGTCCAAGCGTTAAATATGTGTATGTTTTCTAAAAAAGTTTTCCAATAATCAGTTGTTTTCTTTTCCACAGATTCATTCACAAATTTTGTGATAGAATAATATTTTGCGACGTGTCATTTAATTTGAGTTCATATTAGTTCTACCGCGTGGAGCTTGAATGTCGCTAGAAGTTTGACGTTTTCATATTTTACCTAAATATCATCCGTTTTGGTTAATATTCTGTGATTTCTACCTTATTGCTTTTGCTTGTAGGTGGTTTATCAATTTCCATTAAATGATACGATGCATTATCTATAGGATTAACTAAATATTTCATAAATATAATCAACACATAGGGGCTTAAATGGGGTTGTAATTTAGAGAAACCTTAATTTTTATTTTTACAAGTTCCCAATGTCCTAGTAAAATGAAATGTGACACACACGTGCTTCATGAATTACATAGAAAAAGAAGAGAATCATCATGAACAATTAATTACTAATTAAATATTATTGCTGCCCCAAAAACTATACTTTTGGATTTTGCAGGATTGTTTGTGGTTTGGCACCATTCCAATTCAGTGTACTTATTTTTGGTGCAATCATTATTTGTGATCAACAACCGCTGCGCCCCATACGCACGGACCTGTCCTATCCTTGTGCGAGGTGTCGCAGATTGTCTATCTCTTATCGCCTCGCTTTGTGCTGTCAACTGCTCACGCTGCTGTAGATGCTGTAGATTGAAATGAACCGCGGATCGTCGCACAGTACCTAATCTTACATCACGTAATATTAAACTAACTAAATCACGATTATTTTTCGTTAGGTGGTATGGTATTAGGTGCTATAACATTGGGTGCTACGAAGCTGCACCTGGTAATAGATTCCGTACATGTTTGTATTTTTGTCTGTAAAATCAAATGCAAAATGCTTATCGATATAAGAAGGAAACAAAAATATAATTCAACGTAAAGTGTATTGATGAACATATCTGCAGGGTAAAGACGAGATTTAAGATATCTGGCAGTTTCTATGCAAAGCCTGTATTAATCTCACCGCTTTTGAACGTTATTACGTCTTTATTATGTGTGCTCTTTTTCACAAAGTATTTGTAGACCATGTAGATAGTATTTTTGTTATAGACTAATTATAATATATTACTGATTGGAGACCAATTATTTCTACTTACTGGCTCCTTATTAATATTGTTATAGTTATTTAATCCGGTTTATAATTACTAGTAGTAACTTTAACACAATAGGTGTTGTATTGTCTAAAAATAAATATATTTCACTATAACTAGGAACTATAAGAATGTCCATGTAAACCTTCAGTACAATCGGTCCAGTAGGTATTAAGTGATTGAGTAACACGTAGAGAGATACCATACGATTTTTATATCGTGATATGCACAATATCTAATAAATTGGTATACGTTCTCCTATATTTTTGATGTGTCTAAATATAAGCTAATGCATAATACATAAATTGGACTAAACATTTAATTTTGGTAGTATTATAATTGTTATTAATAAATAATGTTTCACGTGTTACCATACGGTTTTTACAGTAAATTTTACAGTGTATTCAAGCAATACTTCCTACTTCATAATAATACAGGTATATGAGAACCTAAAGAACTGTACAACTATAGTTCCTTGGTGTTTACTGTCATTATAATCCACCCTCCGCACCTTTGTCGGAGTATGTTATATTATCCGAATGAAGAAAGAAATAAAAATAAATTTTCATAGAAGTATTAAATACGAGAGGCAGCTGAACATTATTTTGATGATAAAGAAACTAAAACCTTCATATAATTAATCATTTGCATATAAAATTATCGAAGATCTGACATTTTATTTTGTGATATTGTGTAACAACAATCAATAAGACCCTTTTATTTAGACGTAGAAAGTTTTGATACTTGAGATAGGGTTGTGGGTTGGATTTGAATTTAACAATATTTGTCACATGTCTCCTATTAAGTTTTCAAAGTCATCACCCTGTCAATAAATTAAAAGCCTTAATGTAAAACCAGTATGTGACATATTATCTGCACTGTCAGAGTCCAACATATATGGATGAGCTCTATTTTAAATACCTAATTTTCCTTCATAGTTTCTTTTCGACTGGTAATCCAATTAAGAACTTTACGAGTTCTCCAAGTAGTTGTGGAAGAGTTGGATGAGAAGCAATGAAAAATATAGATAATAATAATGCATATAAGCATGTGAAGCTTCAATGTTTCAGTATATTTCAAGTAAAAAGATTACATTTTTAAATATTAAGAGGCCTGTTATACATTTCAGGTAGAAATATTTATGCATTCGTAAACCATCTATTCTAATTTAGTGATGCGAAATGGGTGTTCATTACAATGAGTAAAATTATTTTTAGACAAATAAATTCCTCTTGAGTGACTCGTACGTTTCTAAATTTATTATAACTTCACGTTACAGCACAACATCGATGCAAACCAAAATTAAGTAACGTAGTTCGTGGCTATACTGAAATCAGCTCCTAGCTAAAATGTTATTCTTACGTAAAGAATCTTGAAAAATCTTTCGGCAAAGTAATAAATCGAGATTTCATAACAAACCACTGATATAATAGACGTAGTTATCTCAGTATCAGTACTCCCACAATCTTTCACTGCTCATGAAAGGAGATGGGCTCTAACCATCTTGCTTGGATTAGAGCCTCTTCATAAATAGTAAGGTTTTAGCAAAGCACAGATGCGTTCTACTACGTGATAACATCCTTAAGGATTATAGGTCCTATCACAGCACTCAAACCAGTATATGGTTAATGCGTTCTTAACAAACTTAATTGTTTAACATTTACCTTAGCAATCAAATAAAACAGGATATAGTTGAAATTCGCAAACCAAACGATATTGTATTAAAACGTAAATTGAGAAACTTCTTTTATTATTTAAGTTTCAAACAAAGTTGCAAAAAGAAAATTTCCAGTAAACTTTACTATGTCTCGTAACTTCACAATCTTAACTTTGTTCTTTTAAAGTGTTTGCATAAATATAAATGTTTGCATAGAAATAAATTCGTGTTACGTCACTCCTACCAGTCTTACCAATGTATCTAGCTTATGCTATTTTAGTTCAATGTATAAATAAGAATTAAAATACATTTTATCTGTTTTAAGTTTAATACATTATAACAGCAAATAGTACTAGAGTGAACCTCCAACAATGGCAGATTTGTTGGTGTCATAACAGTATTCCAATCCTTGTGGAGATATTGGGGTTTCATATTGCTTCTTCAAACTACGTACAAGACCAGCTATTACTAGATATTGAGTTCCCTGAAATACTTGGTCGCAAAGTGGTATTTGTAAGTAAATTGATGTATGTGTAAATATTTTATTGTATCATACAGGAAACAAAAATTGCAACATCATTCGTCAAAGCAAGAACTGTATATAATGCCGAGAATTTCAGTTTCCAGGGATAAAATCTGCGTTGTTGTAATTATCCGAAAGGAATTATCTTTCTGTTTATTTACTGTTCTTAAAAAACTAACACCACACATAACACACTTAATACCGAAAAACTAATAAATTTAACTGGATAAGAATCTTTGTAAAATATTTTTGACAATTTCCTTTAACTTTTACCACAATGTTTTGTATCTATATGGTATAACACATAGTGCAGTACATTTTTTACATAAATAAACCTTTTTTTGGTGTTATTGTCCTATTTAAAATACCAAAAATACTGGAAGAATTCATCTTCATTTTTTGTAGTAATAATTCAGTTCCATGTAAAACTAACAAATGGACGAGCTTGTGTATAAATAATTTTGGCAAAACTGAATTTAACCATATATATTTAAATGTATATACCCTTGTTTATGGGCTGAAGAACGCAGAAAATTAGCTTGAGAACAAGATGGTTTTTTATAATTAAGCATTTTTAGAAATTCTTTAAGTTAAAGTTATCACATTGATTTGGGGGTATTTTGCCAAGACTGGTATCATGCGAGTGGAAACACTTAATCTCATAACGATTGATTAAGTTATGTTCATTATTTATACATTGGAAGATAAATGTGTATTTATATTAAGTTTAATATTGAAAATTTTATTACCTATGTATCATTTAGGTAATTTAGAAAATTTTAAAATTAATACAGGTGACAATAACAAATTCACTGAGGCTCTTTTCTGAGTGAAAAATACTAGTAAAAATCTGAATGTGTTCTGTTGAAGATTTATAAACCTGATCTGATTAAATAACACAATGTACCAAAATCTTTCATGTATGAAGCGTTGTTCACATGACAATTGCGCTAATTAATGCTTTACGGCAAGCATTCACAATTACAATTATTCATCAATTAATATAATCTGGCACATAGACTTGTAGCCTCTGATCAATCGTAAATACGATAAGGTACGTCATTATTCATACTGAAAGACCTTGTGTTTTTTTTTAAGTTTATATCTTTAAAACTAAATTAAATTAAATCTGAATTTATATATATATATATATATATATATATATAATATTTTTGTTAAAAAGGCTGTCTAGCGCAATCTTATATAATTTCAAAATGGTTAACCTTAAAAATTTATGGTTTTAATGTCTTAAAAAACTATTTTAATAATAAAGAAGTTTGTTATTGTTTAATACGACGTTTATTGTTCATACAATCCTTATGATACCTCAATTGGTTATTATTAGTAAATATAGAACAACATTTACTAATTAACAGAGTTTAATGTAAGATAATCTAGAACTATTGTTCATTCGATTTTATCTTGTTTGCGTTCTCTAAAACCCTACCGACAACCGTGTCATGTCTGAGCAAAACTATAATTCTAATATTTCTTACTTGATTCAAATAATCTTCGAGTCATAATATTCTTATAATATACACTAAAGATTTTTCTCCTACTGAAATACTTTATAACATTGTTTGTTTATAATACTATATTATTGCTAATAATGTTACATTGACTGCCATTTCAAATTATTGAAAATAGTATCATAATATTTAGAGGAATCTAGGCTTGTTATATGGAATAAGTTTATAAAGAATCAAATTTATTGGGTTTAATGATATTAAGTCTTTTTAACACAAATACATAAAAACAAACAGGTAGGAAACTAACCACAGGAGACCCTGTTCAAATGGTGAATGTGTTGTTATGACATGGAATGTTTCTCTCCTGCAGTTATTAATTTCCAATGATTATTTTAATACGTGTTATTTGCTAGATTTAATATTAAAACCTATAATTTACTTTGATATATTCCTTATAACACTAAAAAAATAATTGGGTCTTAAAATTAAAATTTTTAGCTGTTTTTTTTTATGTTTAGGCTGTAAGTAGTTGATTTTCACTTCTAAAACATTAAATTAACCGCCATTTTGTAGTGGATTAGGAAAGGGACTTCTAGTTTGCGTTTTTAGTTTTCTATGATCGTATAGGCTTATTATTTAAAGTTTGCGTTGCTAAACAAATCTTACCATTTAATGTTATGAGCAAAATTAGTACTTATGCCCATAACATAACATAACATAATGGTCGGCAAGGTTTGTTTTGCTACTGTGATTGGTTACTGAAGGATCTCTGAATAATTTTATTACAGCATGATACTGCCAATGCTTTATTAATGTAAATTTCACCATCGAAAAAATTACAACATGAAACTCAGTTTCAATTCAAAGTAAATAATTGGCAAAGTCCTAGTTTATATCAGTCCGGCTGGTATTTTGGATGCAAGCAAGCTCTTGCTAAGTCTGTAAAGGCACCCACATTGACATTGAATACTTCAACAAATTTAAAAAATATTACTTTACAACATTTATATACAATGAAAATATATAATAAAAGAAACATAATAATGATTTAAACGATGACTACATGAAGTAACCCAATATACTGTATAAACATATATGGACTCATAATCGTGAAGAATATGTGTTCCATTGTAAACTCAAACTGTGAATATATCACACTGAACTAAACTCTCATCTAGTTTACATGTAGAACTGGAAATCTACTGTATTTTTACAGATTTTCAAACATCAGAAAACTAAAATTAGGTGGTTAAATGTAAGCATTAGAACTTAATTTATTTATTAACTTATGGATAAGAGGTTTAAGTTACTTCCTTTTAATATTGCACAACATGTGCCCTCGCAATTATCTTATAGCAGCTCTTATAATCAATGAAAACTATTAAAAGTTTTAATACCATTAAAACTGGTGTGTACAGAATGAAACTGCTACCCTAAATCTGGATCTGCACCGGATTTAATCTAAATTGAATCCTTATTCAGTTTTCTTCTCAATAAAATTCACTTTTTAATAGAGTTTTACAACTACACCTAATTGTCTTATGAGCACGAACTGACTGCCAGATTTACAGACAAATGAATCGATATTTTGATTTTCCGATTATTAATCTAAAAAGATTTTCCTGGAGAAGGAGGAAACTATATTCCAAGATTTTAAGATTTCTATATTTTTATTAGGTGTCATAAATACAGGAATGTACAGATGATTTTAAAAATGCCGACCCGAGTGTTTAAATTGAAAATATGTGGTTTCCTATACGAGTATTACAATTTATACTTAAATATTATATGTTTACAAAGTTTACTATTCAATTTTTTCTTACTAGAAGTAACACTATTAAATATTCCACAATTTAATATTCTAGATGACGGCAGAAGACGGAAGAGGACGTTCTGGCTCCAGGGGATTCAGCTTAGAGCCTCTCTGAATATGTAATGCGGATCACAGAACGGTACCCGCACTGAACATGTGTGTTGAAATACACCCAGTGTGTAGGGAATATCGACGATGTATTTGTATGGTGTAGAATTAATTTAAGATTTATAAAGATGATCTTAAGTTGCCTCCTTCTTCCGAATATTTTTAACGCAACATAAAATATATTAATACTCTTTTCTTAAATACATATTTTAGGGGCAATGATCTCTAAACCAAATCTACTGTCATACGTAAAAGGCATACCTCTACATACAAAAAATTACAACATTTCATTTTAATTCATAATAATTAAGAAACAATTCAGATGTAAATTGTATAACGATAACGAGACCTTTAGAAACGATTTATTCATAAGGTCACTCCAGGAAATGACATAAGTATTCTTTAAAGTATATAGTCAATATTTAAGACTCCTGATTTCTAAGTGGACAATAGCCTAATTTTCCATTATTTAAACCCAAATTTTGGCCAATAATGATTTTTAACACATATTTGAACTTTTACTAGGTTTTCTACTTATCTACTAGTTTTTGTTAATTGTTTTCTAAAGCTTATTAAATGAATAGTTAATGCATTTTTGGTCGTAATTGAAAGAGGACGTTAAAATATATTATTAAACAGAAATATGTCTTTCAAATATTGTTATCTACTTCTTACATTTACTTATTTTTAAATGTAAAAACAGTATTTGGAATTTTAATTTTGTATAGTCAAAGCTCTTTTCATCTTGCTTTAACATAGGTATACATTGGTTGTATTTATTGAAAATACTAAATTGGTGTTTAAAATATGTACGTATTATTTTAATACTATGTGTAATTTTTTTAATGTCCTTTGTAATAATCAATCACTATAATAAATAATATTATTACACTTATTATTTGCCGCTGGCAAAAAGAACGTTTTAAGAAGATGTATCATTGACTGTTTCGTTCGCGTTCAGAGGAGGGAAACTCAGACTAACGACTTGGAAGCTGAGATAAAGAAGTTCATTTGCAGCCTCTAGGAGACAATAAGAGATATAATTAGGGCAAACTGAGGTAAAGTATGGTGCTATTTAAGAAAATGTTAAACGTTTCTTTATTCTTCTCTTTATCTACTCATCTCATGATCATTGTAAGAATCGTGATACTCTCTACTATCTAAGAGCTGTGCTTAATTAAAAAATAAATTTACGGTACTTGTACTTTTAACTGTATTGAACTATCTTAGAATAAATTAACACGCTGGAATATAATGATGGCAAATTATCTGAGGAAGACGTATCTATACTTTTGTTGTGATTTGTAGGTTTGCTGTACTCAGTAGATTAACCCGCAAAACAAACTTTTCCACTAGTTTCACTGAACGGACTGCACTATGTACCATTTAGTATTTGCATAACCTGTCGTCGCTTGAGGCATAAAGTAATGAAAATTAGTAATATATAACATGTTTATTACAATTATTAATAGTAGTAGAATTAAAACAAGTAGTTTACTCTGGATTGTATTAATAAAAAGAAATGAGAATGTATAAGAACTTGGTTTCTTTTTCTTTTGTGGGACAGCGTGTTTACGGTATTTCCTGAAGTTAATAACATGACTGAACGAACTATTCGCTCCTTCACTACAACTTACAAGGAAACAAGACAGTGCAGTTACTCCCCGACCTTGACCGTTTCAATTTTTTTCAATATACCATACACAATTCTTTTTATATAAAACAATTGCTTGCACTTTCTGTCCATTTTTATTCATGAAGATTATGATACATATTAGGTATACCAATAATATAATCATTACACTGAACAAAATAAATCGGATGATATATTGAAACATGATTTCGAATCGAGACCGCATATCCGCGTAGGCTTTGATATCAAAAACGGTTTGGCGTTCATTGAAAATGCACCAATGAAGTGCCATAATATAGTGAGTATCGAGACATTTCTCATATTTTTCACTCCCTGGGGTTTGTTTACTCATGGATTACTTATATAGAGTGTTTACAAGCATGGAACTATACGTATTTTGATTCTTAGTAGGTTTTTTGGTACTACGTATTTATGTAATTTTGTATGGCCTTATTGGCCAAATATTCACTCTTTTAAGAATAATAGTAGCTAAAGGTTATATATTGTTCGCCAAAATGACCATTATTTGCTTATGGGATTCAAGTTGACCAAAAATAATTCAAAAGTTGAATTTTCAAAACAGCTCATTTTTATATAAGAAATTAAACTATTTTGCAAAACAGCTCATTTTTATATAAGAAATAAAACTATTTCAAAATAAGATACATTTCTTTTTTTTCGTTGAAATTGTATTTATTTCATAAGAACTGATGGTTTTTTTAGAAAAAAATAAGTAAACTACTATTTATATTGTTCACTATCAAATTTTGCCTCGTTTCAAAATTATAACTCTCTTAAAATTGGCATGAGTATAAACACAATCCATATTTTATACGTTTTTGAAATTCAGACATTTATGGCAACATATTTTTTGTAAATGATAATTCTCCAACTATCTTATGTACTAATCGAGCACGTAAATTACCATAAGAATTTAAAAATGTATATTTTGATATTACAAGAACAAAAAAACCATAATATTGTGCTTCATAATATTTTGGTTATATCTTTCAATTTAATGAATGGTTGAAAAATAGTACCAACTAGTAAAGGTGAATTGAATTGAAAATCAATAAATTAACTCTAAAGGAAATGTGTTGTTCATTCAATAAAGTAATTATTATACAACTTGATTTAGTTCCAGTCGAAAAATTAACGTCATGCACCGGTTGTACCATTTTGCCTTTACCATTTTATCAAAGTATAGCCTAATTTATTACTTATATAAATTATATGGGTTTAAGTTCATGTGTGTGAATACATGTGTAAATAATGCTTTTGTTAAACTTAAATATAAGTATTATTTTAAAGCTTTCTGTGTGTATTTTAGCATATCCCATAATTTCTTGTGTAATGAAGAGCTGATAACAATAATACCATAAGACGTACAGAAAATTTGAAATTGTACATCACATTATACTATATCGAGCTTGAAATTTTGGGAAATAACCGAAACGTGTTTGTAGTAATAATAATTTAATTTATTACCACCAACGCTTACAATTCAAATGTTTAGCTACAACAGATTGTAAGTGTTAAGTTGAAAATTTCAGGGTAATTAATAATCCCAGCAAGACTTATGTGGCTTTCAAATATCCTTAGTACATTTCGTAACAGAAATTAATTGAAATATACAAAGGCAACCCTAACAATAGCACCGTAGATCTATTGACTACGACATGCCGGAGACAATATGATATCCTTTGCCAATGGCAGTCGGGTGGATGTAATTACCGTTTCCTGTAAGACTGTTTTGATTAGGATAATAGGAACCGTGACTGATAAGTCTTTGAGTGCCACTCCAGAGTCACGAGACATATGTCTCATTCCTTGTATATAATCAATCAGTGTCATTAACAAACAAATATGAAACTTCCTTCTAAGGATTCAGGGAAGTGATTTTAGCAGAAAAAGATTCTTAGTACTGAATAATTGTTAGTTAATTGAAGTCCTTGTCCATTATAGTTACCATCGACTGATTGGTAATCTGTTGTACATTTACAAAGCTAGCGTACTACAATAATAGTAGTGTATAAAAATAAGAATATATAATTCTTTTAGCTATAGGTATTTTTAATTGTATTGGTCGGTTGTTGCATTTTCTTGTTGATGTTAAACTAATATAGTAATTAAATTAAGGAGGTTTTGCGAGTTAAAAAACCTAATATATACGTTTTTTCTTTTTTACGATTCTCTCTGATCATTTTGTTACAAAAATACTGAATTCCGATAAAGGGAAGTAATTTTAGAAAATAAATAATAAATCAAAATGCATCATTTTCTCAAATGTGGAGCTGTCGTAAAGAGCACATTTCGTTTGTAATATTGCGTTCTATAAAACATTCCATAACTTATTGTTGTTGTTCTCAACTGTTGGTACACTTTTAAAAACATGGAAGTCTTGTTCTCAAAAATTTTAACAAACAATAAGTGATAGATACTTAAAATACATACAACACTATAAGTTTCTAGATTGATTAGTTCTTTCTCGATAAATCAATCTGACTTATACGCTTTTATAACGCTCAGCCATACCTTATTGGGGTCATGCATCTGTATCGAACGCTATCTTATATATTTATTTTTACATCTGATGTAAAAATCTTTGCTCAACAATCAATGGGGTTGTCATGTATAGGCTTCGCTGATGCTCGTTTTATTGCTATTGCATTGTTTCCTAATATAACTTACGTGTTCTGTAGAATAATTAGACAACACAACCCGATTTACAAGGTATGCAGTGTATTCTTCATTTAAACTCTTTAGCTACCGGAACATCCGTCCTTGGCAATGAAAGTGATCAATAACTCTCTTATATTGGTATCTGTCCCAAGAGTAAACTATCAAAATTGGTTAAGATCTGAACACCCAAACGACGTTCAGTGACTTCTACGGAATATGTATATTATTTGAATATATCTCTTGTTAATGTATTAGTATTAACAATAAATCCCTAGGTAAAGTTATATTCAGTATATAGTCTATATTTACGAGTTTGATAATGTATTATATTCAAGAGTTTAGGAATAGATTTTAGCAACAGTGTTCAAACCCTTGAGTTCCAACTGCCTCATTGGTCGGACTTTTACTTTATATTAGTATTATTCAAGATCGGTATCCCAGATTTTATTTTAATGTTTAACGAGTGATAAGTAATAGAAATATAAGCTCCTAAACTGCTGACCTATTGTCTCAGTCTGCAGTCTGCTGACCCATTGCCATCGGGCCGTGAAATAACAATTTCATCCAATACAGTTATAAGCTTAAGTCCAACTGGATCTTATAACTGATATATTTTATTGGTCTTTTTCAATGCAACAGATTTCTCCCCAGACCGCACTAAAAGAACTTAAGTAGTAGTTTGATATAAAAAAAGATAATATTTTTACGAAGTAGACTAGCACATTTCACGTAACATGCTTTGCCTAGTATGTCTACAAAATAAATATATAGCTCATTCCCTCCGAGATGTACTTAAAATATTCCTACGTTCACCCGGCAGTTAAAAAAAGTTTTTGTCTGGCTACGAAATGCTTTAATAGCACTCGGATACGTTTTTATGGTTGGACGTAAACCATCGTAGAACCCATTCTTTCCTATATGGTAATACACAATTTGCAAAACTTAAACGATAAAATTCTTCTGAGATGCAGTAGGATTTTTGTGTCCTGAGGGAAAAAGACGATTTTTCCCCGCGCTTAGTCCTAAAGGACCTATGCGCCTTTAGTGTAATTAGTTAGTGTTTACATTCTCAGTCAATTCCCATGGAAAAAAATGTACACCATCATAGGTATCTGTATTACCAATCAATGAATGAAGCTTCATTCAAACTTCACTGCAATTCACAGGATAAGGCAACAGGACTGTCACTATTTTATGAAATTGTTTTCTTTTCCTCTTTTTTTACACAATTTGTTTTTATATAATGAGCAATGTATACATTAAAATTTACTCTTTAATGTTATCTCTTATTAGTTACATAAATTATTAAACAGTTATTTTGGAGAGACAAGAGTTAAGTAATGAAAATGTACAACACCAGTTACGTAACAAGATAAGTAATGGTGAAATTTAAATAAGTCATAAGCCCAGCAATAATTTGTATGCATGAAATATGTTATTAACATATGCTAGTTAAAATAGTTTACCATTATTAGACATACTTGTGAATATTGTGTTACTAGTTTATCTACACACCTGAACACATTCCGTTAAATCGAGTATTTGGATATGTAACGGAATGAAAGAGATAGTACTATCGTTATTTTTATAACATGTACGAAAATCCATGTTTAAACTTCTAAATATAAAAAGCTATTTGAGACCAGTAAGTGATTTTTCCGGTTCTAAAATTACACAGTGTCTAATATTACCAAATGATTGTCTTCAATAGATCCATAACAACGTAATGATATTTCAAAAGGTATTTTTTGTTAATAACTACATATTTTTATTCAGAGATTAATTAACTTTTAAAACGTGTTACACACAGGAATACAAGCGCAGACTTTGAACACGTCTATTTACCTTTTCTCCACTTCGACTTGTGATGTAATCATTTATTATGTCTTAAATATAAATTTATTATCTTTTATTAGTAATATTAAACAAACAATGTCGAATTCTGTCAAAGTATTCTAAATTATTTAAATTAAAACATGATTGTATATTTATACTTCTTATATGCGTGAAGTGGCTTTTATATATTAAATAGTCAATAGTTGTAAGCTGATTAAAAAGAAAGTTTTTTGTGAAAGTAAAATACAAAAATAATTAAAAATTTTACCAATACCACTTATTAATTCTGTAAAACGGAAAAAAATATGTCAGCCATATTTTTGCTATTCAAATATACGTATTCAAATATTTTTCAATTTTAAACAGCTTAAAATAATAAAACCATATGTTATTTCTATAATGTATATATTAATTAATTTATCATTAGGGTTAAATATGTTTTATTTTTATAAGAAACAGTAAAACAAATCAATCTCTATGATTAATAACGTTGGTTACAAGGTAGGTACTAAAACAATAGGATTGTATTAACTTACACCTCACGAAACACACTGGAAGAACCTTCATTTTCTCAAATTGTGTTACTTTTATAATGTATCTAACAATTAATTAGTAAACAAGGATCTCATTTTACTGCACTTCTTATCACTATCTGGGTTGCAGTATATTTCTCGCCGAATTTAAGTTTAAGATTTAACTTGATGCCATGCAATTGCTGCAAATACATACATTTTGTTTTTGCAGTTTTTATTGTAGGGCAAATCCATCCTTAGCTTATGTAAAACCTATGCATTATTTATTGGCAATATGACCGTACCGACACCTGAGTATACTTATATAAAGGAGAGGTGAAAGACTTCTGAATAACTCATGAGACCTAAGTTCTACATACACAGCTACCTGGCCCTACGTGGTGGCTTAGTGTCTTAACATAATTCTTACCTGGCCAGGAGCTAGTTTCATTTATTGCGAGCGAATGAGAGTATACTACGGAAATTAAAAATCATAAAACTTAAAATATATATTTAAACTTCAGCATATAGTGTGTATTTCGTTTGTATTTATTTATTTTAAACGTGTATATTTCGTTTTAATTTTACCACCTCGGATCATACATAGCTTCAAGTTTAATTTCTTTTAAACTCTCTTCTTGACAAAAACATATTGGACACCTCTAATTACTTTTCAATATTCACATAAACTAATAACGAAATAAGTAAAACATAGAATCTTAACCCAAAACTATAAACAGTTGGGTTATGAAAATAGAGTGGAAATTAATTGGGACGAATTATTACTTAAGCGCATTTTTGTTGTTGTAGTGATCTTTCAAGCCCACTGGAACTTATGTTCATTAATCGCTGCTATCAAACACTAATTAATAAAAAATTTTAATGCATTAGGTGAAAAATACTTTGAGAAGCAATATTCATCTGATGAATTTAAATCTTACAAGAAACTTTATCGTAACTAATATTATAAACGCGAAATTTAGATTGTTTGATATGCTATAACGCGTAAACTATTCTTTCGATGAAATTTAAATTTTACATGGACATTTTTAGAGTCTTTTGTTATCAAATATATCTATTACTTTTTCGAATTCCATTCCGAATACACCTCACTAAATTTGCGAGAAATACCGTTTTTGTTAACAAAGTTGCATCACACCAACTAAGTTTTATTATCGGAAACATTGTGTTAAATGGCAGAACAACCCATGTTTAATTAATTTAACCACTGTTTAATATTTTTGTACGTTAATTTATAGTCTAGAAATTATATATTGTGGTTGATAGCATGAAGTGTTTGGTCAGTACTCTTATGCAGATATTAAAGTGAAAGTTACTATCTAAATTTTTCATTCATTTTAAGACATATATTATTTTAGTGTTGGTTATATTTAGACAGGATAGACTTATCAGAAAAGGCTGTATGTATATATAATGCTAAGGAGATGAAAATATATTTTTTCTTGTTTATGGGTTGTAAGCATTTCTTATTTCAATGACTGTTTCCATGTCTGCCCACAGGAGATCTCGAGAATAAAGTTAGCGATAATGTTTAAATATGGTATGCAGGCTTATAGAAGCCGCATATGCATGTGGTTTAAAGTACTGATACCATGTTAACATTTAAAAATAATTAAAATTCGTACGTTAAACTGTTTTTCATTATTTCTTAAGGGTTACCTTAAAAATACAAAGTTTGAAGAAAATGGGTAAACAAGAATATTTTGTTGCTCTATGCTATGCACACTACAAATGGAACACATTGTTAAATGATAAAATATAAGGAAAAGCGTGTGTAACCATTTAGTTTATGTGTTTTAATCACTTTAGTAACTAGATGTGCGAATTGTTAAGTAAACATATGCTACTAAATTATTTTTCAGTTTTATTAAAACTATTATAAATCTTCAGGAAATTGCAATGATTGTATATGTCGAATAGAAATGTTATATCACTTCTTCTTTGCATCCTAGACAACTTAGACCCCGTTCCGTTATTCTGCACGCATTAACTTCCATGAGCCTTTATGATACTGCTTAAAAGTAACTTTCATTTCCACATCGTAAATTTAAATGTACTTTCGTATTTTAGTTTTATAAATTTCTTTGGAAAAATAATGTTTTGTATTAAATCATTACACGTATCCATGAGTATACTAATAAAAATAATAGAATTTATAAGAAATATACGTTATTATTTGAAACTATTTTATAGCCATACTTATGTTATTGTTTATTAATTCTAATCCTTAGCTTTATATATTTAGTTTCATACATACAAATTGATTCCTCTTGGTGGTAATAATATTATATCTATTTTTGTCCTTCACTTTGTATGTTCATTGAAAAATATAAATTAGTTCGCCGAATTTGATTATAATTAATTATGTTATTATGCTCTTCTGTTAATATGTATTATTATGAAATACTCTAAAAGATGACTGGAGTGTCTTATTTTATAACCAAAAGGAAACTAATGTGTGATTAGCTGTTTAAAGGATCACCATTAGCAAACTCCCTCACTAACTAGATTACCTTTGGTAATTGGGGCTCAAAGCACAGGGACGTGAACTTCGTACACAAGCGTCGTATACGAGGGTCTATTTTCTGGTTATAGGAAAGTTATACCGTTAAAATATTATCAATCTTTTTCACATAACTAACACAAGTCTCAGCAACCCGGCCTTTAGAAACACCACCATCAAGTGTCACAAATAAGTCGATTTAAAATTCAACAATTCCAAATTTGGCAGTAGAGAAATGGAAAAATATAATTTAATTAGATGATAGATTAAATTTTTTATACATTGATTGTTAACACGTCTTCGGTAAAAGTTCCATGTCAAAATGGTGAACTGATCTGAAATGATTTTAAGATTTGGTTAAAATTGTTATGTAACATACCTAATTGTACTAAAGTAGTTTTTACTAGCAGATCTTAAAAATGAAATCATATCACTTAACATATATCAGTTGCATTAATACATATGTGAGAAGCTCAGAAACGTTTTTGAATTAGATTTGACTGTTTTAAAAGTAAATACATGTATTACAGCTTCAGGGAATGTTCTGCATTTTGGTGATTTAAGAATAAAAAATTTATATTGCTTCCATTAAGTTTACGTAAAATAAATGCCTGTTTTTAATAAAAGCGTTCGTACATGTATTGCATAGTGTAAGGGTAACAAACGGGGAGATGTAATAAATAACATAATATGTAATATAATGGAAGTAGGAGATCAACAGTTTTTACAGTGTGTGCTGTGATATTATAACATTTGCGTATATTTAACTATAACTGCTCCTAGAGGCTGTATGCAAGCCTCAGACGATCGGGCTATAAAGCCTAATCTATAAAGAATCTAATAAAGGAAATTTTAACTATAACATTATATTTTAAAAGAAAATATAAGAAGACATTTTATTTAGAAAATCAATTCCTAAAGAAATAGAATGTACGTTTTTGCAGAAAACTGAATTAAAATGTACTACTGAAATAAATTTGTTTTGCTGAATGAAAACAAACATCCAGTGTTACTACATAAAACAATCAGAGATGAAAAGAAACAAAAGTAATTCGTTGTTCTCGTTAACTAGGATAATTTGGCTAAAGTGGATTGCCTTTAACCAACAGTTATTAAAAGTTTTTCCAAGAACGCATTTAACTCTTCTCCTCAAACGAACTATCAGTTGTTCAGACAAACAGTTAAAACGGTTGTAGCAGGCACAGTGTTGTATTGCTCATCTTGAAGTTTTATAGCATGAGCAATAACGTAATATTAGAATAACAGAATAACTACTGACTGTTAATTTGTCAATTTAACGCTATCTAATCACATTTATTTCTTCTCTATACATACAAATATTGTAAGAAATATTCTCAAAAATATTCATTTAATAATTTCTGCCTTCTAATATAGTACGTGCTTGCTAAAACTAGCCATAGATACAGATCAATCAACCAATGTTTATTGCAGACATGACTCACGTATACAGCAACCGTTAATATCCAACTACCAGAGATAGCATCTTGTACATTCTCACCACATCAGGATCACACTCATACATACAATTCAAATTCGTGCAAATTTCCACCTACATCGCTGAAGTCAATCTCCCGATTGGGCAATCTCCTGGCCAAATGCTAAATTATTTATTTATTTGTTTCCAACGGCAGCAGCCAATTTACAAAGACAAGCATAGATGGTAGTTGAGATGCTAATAACTCGGTAACATCTCAAAAAGTTTGCGACGCTAAAAAGCGTTTCAAACGAGTTTTGAGCACCTCGGATATTGCGGCATTCTTTATCCAATTGGGCAGCTTATTGATGAAGTAAGGACCTGTTCGTAAAGGCAGGTGTTCGTAAAGTACGATTTTGTGTCTAACAGTTAAGTAGTTCCCCATGCCTCTTGTCTCATACGATTGAACTTCTTGGCTAGTACAAAATGACAGATTTAGACGTACAGAACAGAATATTTCCGAACATGTAGAGACTTGGCTGAGTCATCAGCTGCAAATTCAAATTAGCGATTATTTTTATCGCCCCGTTTTACGACATTGAACACTTTCATTAACTGGTTATTATCACTGTCCCCCCACAATACTACTCCGTATGTAAGGTGCGGGGAAATCAGCCATAATACGTCATTATCAGAACGTCAGACTGGCAATACTTGTCTAATAACTACAAACATAAATAACTCGGGATATTTTGGTTCAAACAAGGTCAATTCGATTATTCCATATCAACCCTGGTCTCGGTGCATTCTAAGGAATTTGGTTCTGTGCATTTATTCCATAATTGAATCTACCAGCATAACGGCAGGGCCAAATTATAGGTCTATACACCGCAGAGTAAATTTAATGACGTTGGATTTTGATATGATTGTTTGGAGATGGAGGCTGTAAAAATTTCGAAGGTAATTGTTTATTTTTAACTAAAGTTAGCCTTTCAAAAAACTATTCTGATTATCCCATGAAAATGAGAGTCGGGTCACCAGCATACTGCTCTGTAATTTTCCCTGTTGTAGTAATGACCCAGTGTCATTGACATATATGAGAAGCAGAATTTGACCAAGAATTGATCACTGGGGGACTCCTTAGATAAGTCTAGAAACTATGGTGGTATTTTAATTTTCTGACCTTCGACAACTAAGGTGACCAGACTTACAACCGCAAACTGTTCATCTGAAGTTTGGTTGAGTTTATCCAAATACTGCAGCATTCTTGTCAAAAGTTTTTCTCGAAATTTGCAAAACCGATACAATCCAGTAATTTTGTGTGAAAGTGGTATCATCCTTTTTTTTAATGGGACAAAATCTCGCGTCTCGGAGAGATGTAGTACTCAACGATCGTCGCTGCCAGCAGCTGCTTTCCCATCATAGAGACGTGATGAACGTGAAGAACCTCCGGCCGATTTCGTCGAATCTAAGTATGCCGACTATCTATTTCTTAGATTAAGGCATAGAACATATTACAATAACTTTCAGCTTTGTGCATTTTTATAATTATATTTCAACGAAAACTATTTTAAAAGTACTAATAGTAACACTTCGCCATGAGAAGCAATAATTAAATCCATCACAGGATATATTGTTCCTTAAATATAAGTATACAAGGTATTAAAATAACAAGGTTTGCTAATGGCGATACATTTATTTTCCGGTGGTGTAAATTACTTTAAAATATATGATGCTAAGGTAAGAATTTGAGAAATCAATATTTTCCAGGATTTTAAAAATATCTTTGTATTTTTATATTATATGGTTATTAGGCTAATGAGGTTACATATTATATGGACAGACACATTGCATATAACAATAAAGTTTGTTTTATAATTGAGGTTTAACTAATTTATTGAGTTATCCTCTTGTAAATAACTACTTAACTAGAAATACACACATTCCTCCTCCGACAGGCTTTAGGAAGTTCAGTGATCTAATAAGAGCCGCTTATTTCAGGTCTTTTAGGTGAAAAAGTATTTATGACATGATTAAATTATGTTTTTAAAGCCACGTGTGAGTTTTCTTTGTTACCTCAACAAGGAAAATCAACACATACGAATACATAGGTCTGAGGGTTTAAAGGTGTTGATATAAGCTACTTTGGGTCTAACGGGTGAAGGTGAAATCCTAACTTCCCTCTTGTTTCCTTAACGGCTGTTCTTCACAATTTTAAATAGAAATACGTTCATGCTAAATCTATCCACTATAATTTCCACGCTGAGACACACGGAGATAGAAACACATCCGATATTTATACCTAATTATATCAGTATTAGTCTGGCCATGTTTACTTTCGTGAGACCAGACGTAAATATGCATTATACCAAGGAAATATTTATATGGAAATACCGAATGTATTCTACAAGCTTAACTGATAACAACACTTTGACAACGAAACTAGTCTCAAGCATAAAATACTAACGTTTAAAAAATATTTATTTGTCTAATAACAATGCATAATCATAGCATGTGCTGTAAATATTAATTTATAATGTTTTATTTAGTTTAAAAATGTAGAAAAATAACCAAAATATTTTTTTTAGAATTTTTTAACTCCACACATTGAAACATTTGGTAATGGCAGACAAATAGATAAATGTCTCGACATGATATAAGGATTAAAAGTAAATATATGTAACAGGTACCGAAATGTAAGCGTTTAGTGCTGTGTGGAACATTATGGAGAGCTTGTGGTTATTATATTTTAAATAACATCTGTCTGCAAAAAAGGGATAGAAGAGTAATTTAGTCCTTAGTTAGAGCCCTTTACCACAAAAAATATTAAGCTTATTATTATTATTTTCTTTTTTACTTTTTTTCTCGAATCGAATTGAATATTAATTATTAAACTCAGAGAACAAAATTATTTTTAAACTCAGATACTTTGTAAATAAGTAATTTTTGTGGTTTTAAAACGTATGCGGTTTAGAGTCACAATAAAATATTCTAGTTTGCTTTAATTTTACATCAGTAAAACTCTTTTACTTATAATAGTTTATCAAGAAAAACAGCTTTCTACTTTAGATGATATGTTCTATCTAGCTTACATATTTACTAAGTTCAAAAATTAAATAATAACAGAAAGGAAGAAAATCATATCTGACCTTTTAAATATTGAAAGCTATCTGTATAAATCCAAATAATACTACAATGGAAGAAAAATAGTTCAAGGAAGTAGAACTCTTAAGATAAATGAAACTAAAAGAGCAATTTTAATAACTTCTTTTAAGGTTGTTATTTGGAGTTTTTTACACATTTTAATTTTACATAAATTTAAAAAGAGAAGTTGTTGTATCTTGTAAATAAACTACTCTAATAGGTGATAGAGCACTCATTAATGTTACAGTCTGTAATATTAGAGTCTCTTAAAATTAGGTATTAATATTTAATAAAATGCATTTTCTTAACGTGTATTTAGGAATGAATATTTTTAGGATTGGAGACATATCTCAAAAGACATATTTTTTCATTTAGAGTAACATTTTTACTGATTAGGTGTTTATGTTTAGTGTATAATTAAATTCGCAATTTAGAGCTTTAATTTATTGCCATCCTTTAAAAAAAATATATTATTAAGAAAATACAAAAGTTCTGGTAGTTTTAACTCAGCCGGGATTTATTTTTTAAAACTACTGTTTGTATTTTACAAGAAAACTAATGATCACATAAGGATATTATATGTGCGGATTTCAATGTATCTACTAATAGATTACACGTTGAAGCTAAATATTTTGCAATATTATATTGTAATTCGTGTTTATTGTATTGTATACCTGTGACTTTTACTAGGAGTTCACTGAGAACCGAACATTTAGGTATTTAGGTACTTGTAGTTTTACACAATCACGATGCAGTTTCTTGTAGTGATGAACGGATGTGAACTAATTTTTTTAATATATTCGTTTTAATGCGATAAAAATATACTGTACAGTAACCCATTTGTTGCAGGTAACACTGCATGTAGGGACTATCGTAATTAAAGATGGAATATATGATTGAGTAATAGCATAGTCTATTTCAATCTGTAAGAATATTAACTATGATATCTTCCAGAATAATTAAATAATTAATGCATTTCTTTTACACAGTTTCAAAAAGGTATAGTTTAAATAACACATTTCGGAGTACTGAGAAACCCTGGACATAAAAGTTAAGGATATACCCAATGATGAAGGTAGACTGCCATCTGACGTATTGAAATCTTATGTTCTCGTTCCCTGTTAAAACGTCAATAATTTTAATGTACATTAAAATACTTTTATGATAATTTATTTGAGTATAACTCTCATGAAAAGTTAAATGATTATAGTATAAATCTTTTTATTTTAGAAAGTATAAGTGCTCATTACGATATATACGTCGAGCATGATAACACTATGAAACAGATATGCAGTTACTGAAAACAAGGCTAACAAGGAACTATTTGCATCTCATGGGAATTGATATAGGGTTGAAACAGTTACTTAAGCTAATGAAAGTACTATGTCGTGGGAAATTAATATTACAAAATCTACTAAGATGTTTATTGTTGTAAAGGCAAATAAAGCTATAATATTTTACCAGAACTGAAAATATCTTAAGCTGTACTAATTAATGTAACTTCTAAGTGGACAACGTAAGTATTGTGTGTTATTTTGTTAAATAACAAATAATTTTTTTGTTAAATATTGAATGATTTGTACGTTTTAGGTGCAATGGTAATACAAGTAATATAAATGGTTCTTATCCTTAAAAAACACAGTCACAAATTCGTTCGATAAAAAAATGTGTGGTAACTGGAATCAACGTCGATACTTATATTACCACAACTAAAACAGTTCTTCAAATATTCCTAGAATCCATCTACAAAATAATGAAACTACCGTTTCATACGGTGATTAAATATAAAATTTAACATAGGAGTAAATTGGAACAGATTGTTCAATTATCATTTCTTCAAACAGTGAAGTAATAACAGTGTACAATAATTGTCATTGCTATTCCCTAACACATATCTTGCATCTGAATTCTGAATATGCAAAATAATTATCGTACTGCTTGGCATAATCCATTACTTATTTGATAGTGTTGTAGTAAGAAGTTCTAAGAGAAGTGTAGTACATTACCAGACTTCAGACTTAATCTTCTCCGTGCATTGAAACCCACTCACGTGCGACTTGCAATCTGAACATCAAAGCTGCTCAATAATTACCTCTGAGATTCAGACCTTACCATTTAATATTAAGTACAAGTTCGAAGGAGATGGTTTGTTTCTAGCTACTTATATAACGCTTTGAAGTATGGCATCTTATTTAATTTACCTAAATATAGTTTCGTTAAAGTTAAATTTAAATAACTGCAAGATATATTTTGTGATTTTTTTATTATTACACGAAAATTGTTTACAATATAAAAATAAAGCATTGAAAAAATTCATATATATTACTATTAGCGAATAAGTTCACACTAATTAAAATATATGAAATGAAATAACACATTTAATGTGTTCTTAACTTGGGCTAGTAAAACCAAAAACGTGTAGCAATAGAAAGTCAGTGACAAGAGTACAACTGTACACAGAACATACTGTTATGTACAGTTAATAGTTGGCAAGAAGTAGTCAATTATGCATATGCAAATAGACATTCTATAATTGTTAACGTGCAACTAAAACAATAACAAGGCAATTAGAAAGTCATATTGAGGTAGATTTTTAATATTCAGTTATGCGTGTTATTATTGGAGATCACCAGCTTTGAATTAAACTTTGTGGATATATTACAGTCATAACGTGATAAACTATTAAACGGATAAAGGTATTTAAGGTTATTGTGAAAATAATTGTATTATTTTTAAATAAAGCAGAACAGTTACAATTCAAATTTATTTCTCAATCAATTATTGGGTTTGTTATAACTAAGATTTTTATTATCACTATATATATATATATATATATATATATATATATATATATATATATATATATATATATATATATATGAACTAATATTTTTTTGAAAAATTTTTCTTTATTCACATTTAGTTCACAATTTCATCTATAACTGTATAGAAAATAATTGTTAGTAAATAGACCACATTTAAGTTATATTTGAACAAATATTACGTATGCAGTATTTGGGCAGTAATGTAATGCAGATATAAAAAATAAATCTATTGTGTAACCTGTACTAAAAATATTAGATTGTTATAATAGTTGTTTTACTATAAGAATATACCAACCAGGAATCAGGTGGAAACGTGGCGAAATGAACTACGGTTCAAAAATACTATGACCGGAGTAGTTCAAAATTACAATAAATATACAGTTTATGACATATTTTCAATGTCGTGGCCACAAGGCAAACTGAAGATTATTGTTGAAATTTTATACACTTCAACCAGAAGTACTCATATACGTACAAAGCATATTACATAGCATAGAGAACCGCAGATAACTGCTGGTATGCTGTAATTAGTTTATACACTTTAAAGTATTTATATATTCAGAAAAAGCTGTTTGAGCTGTGACACGTTTTATGGCCTGGCTCTGTAGAAGAAAACTTGACGTGACGTATACACGTGTGGATCTCTAGATGTTTGAACCTTGATAACATTTAAGGCTAGGCTCTAGAGAACAGAAATTGACGAGACGTTAAAACGTAGGCAAATGCAGGTGTTTGTTCAGTGTTCAGTTTTATGGCTGGCCTCTTGAGGATATAATTTACGAGAAGTTGAAACGTAGTGAACTGCAGGTGTTGTAGCTGTGATATGTTTTATGGTTGGGGTCTAGAGAACATAATTTCACTAGACTTTGAAACGTAGGGACTCCAGGAGATTTAACCGTGTTATGTTTTATGGCTGGGGTCTAGAGAACATAATTTCACTAGACATTAAAACGTAGGGAACTGCAGGTGTTGTAGCTGTGTTATGTTTTATGGCTGGGGTCTAGAGAACATAATTTCACTAGACTTTGAAACGTAGGGACTCCAGGAGATTTAACCGTGTTATGTTTTATGGCTGGGGTCTAGAGAACATAATTTCACTAGACATTAAAACGTAGGGAACTGCAGGTGTTGTAGCTGTGTTATGTTTTATGGCTGGGGTCTAGAGAACATAATTTCACTAGACTTTGAAACGTAGGGACTCCAGGAGATTTAACCGTGTTATGTTTTATGGCTGGGGTCTAGAGAACATAATTTCACTAGACATTAAAACGTAGGGAACTGCAGGTGTTGTAGCTGTGTTATGTTTTATGGCTGGGGTCTAGAGAACATAATTTCACTAGACTTTGAAACGTAGGGACTCCAGGAGATTTAACCGTGTTATGTTTTATGGCTGGGGTCTAGAGAACATAATTTCACTAGACATTAAAACGTAGGGAACTGCAGGTGTTGTAGCCGTGTTATGTTTTATGGCTGGAGTTTAGAGAACATAATTTGACGCAACGTTGATACATAAGGAACTGCAGGTGTTTGAGCAGTGTTTAGTTTTATGGCTGCGCTTTGCAGAACATAATTTGAAGAGACATTGCAACGTAAGGAACTGCAGGTATTTGAGCTGTTTTCATTTAAGGTTTAAGCCGAAAATCCTTTAACCAGGAACGTCGCAACTGCTTTTCTGGCAGCAATGGAATAAGATAATACTGACCTGTAATTACTTAATTGATTCAATTACACCAGACTGATACAGTTAAAGCAAGGAACTTTGTACAAATATAAATACATTTTTCTAACGTTCTCAAGTGTATTTTATTGTAAGCAAATTTGAAATATTGCCCAAGCTTATTGGTGTGGTATATTCTTCATAAACGTGGTTATTTTATACTAAACACTCACACATACTACTCAGTATTCCCAAAATACATAGAAATCTGCTATTCTGTATAATTTTTGTATAATCATTATTATTCAGTACAAATATTTTTTTGTAACTGACATAACTTCAACTCAGAGTACTTAAGAATTCAAGAATGTTATTGACATATTTATGATACGTTTTTTGTAAAGTATTCTGCAGGTGATCAATAATTATTTACCTTTAAACCCCCTGTGGTACTAATTTACTTATACTATAGCTAGTCGAGCTCACTTCCTGGTATAACCGAAACTTTAAATTTTCCAGGAATAACTAGAAACTCTTAAAACCTAGCTATTTCTCTATTTACGTTATTATAAAAAACCAACAATAACTAACTGGTACAATATTTTATCCCCGCCTATTTATCAGGTTATACATATGTTTTAGCTGAAATACAATTTCTTTTATTATTGTCTCTAAGTTGTATACCACAAAACCCCATCAATGACAAAGTCATGTTCTTCAGTGATAAGAATTAATTAGTCCTTTCTTGAATTAAACTTTCATTAATAGCACCATTACATTGATTACACGTTATTTACTAAATTAGCAGAAGTATATACGTAATTTCTTAATACAAAACGACATTTATCTGTGTAATGCTTTAAAAACAAAAATTTAGTGTTACTACGCAAAATAAAGTCTGTGAACAAAAGGCACAAAAGAAATTCGTTGCCCTCATTAACTGAGATAATATTGCTAAAGTGGATTGCCTTTTACCAGCTGTAATTAAAATCTATCTCATGAAATGTATTTACTTTTCCCTCTCAAATGAACTTATTCTTGTTCAAACATAAAGTGGGCATATGTAAATCAAATTTGAAATTCTAACAATAAATTTAATTTACGTCATTACAATATTAATCTAGGTGTAATCGAAAGTGAGATAGATGACTACAGTACAATACCATACTTTTCGTAAATATTTTAATAGAAAGAGAGTGGATACTATTATGTGTATAATATTTTGCCTGATTTCAAATATTGCAAAATAAAAAAAATTTAAAGATGTCAGGATTTAAGGCTTACACTCTCCATGAAATAAAAAAGTTATTAACTGAAATATTAAAAATGTTTAATATGAGTAAAGAAATTTTAATTGAATATATTTATCATCTTTGATGAATTTACTACAGACATACTTCACACAGGTTCTTTATCCTGAAGCTTAATTGTGAATTTGAAAACGAATCTTTGGATAAGTGAGTAAAGGGAATTTCGGAGCCTTCAAGATAATGGAGTCTTAGAGCCTTCATCAGTCTCTTTTCCATGTATATCATGTGTTTTAAATCGTTCATGTTTTTGTTTTGTTTTCTCAAGTCAATAAGGTAAGATATTTATTATTACATTTGTCCTTAAATGACATTTTTAGCTTACTACTGGATTGGCAGAATAATCATGACGGTTAAGGATGGGTTTGGAGACACCTCGTATCGATGTGTTCCTGATATTAGTGTTAGTATTGTACAATGTCTAGGCAAATCATCCGTTTGCCCTGGAGTAAACTTGTAACTTTGA
Organism: Homalodisca vitripennis; assembly: GCF_021130785.1. NCBI lineage: Eukaryota > Metazoa > Arthropoda > Insecta > Hemiptera > Cicadellidae > Homalodisca > Homalodisca vitripennis. The sequence continues at coordinate 192,407 of NW_025776320.1, forward strand.
AGATGCCTGATCGTCATCGTGGTTTGGTAAAATAACCTATACGGTAAAAGACTTATAATTTTTTAAGTAACTTAATGCCTCTTCAGAACCCAAGCTCGGCCTCGAGAACATCGATGATGACTCTGAAGCTGCCACAAGGTCACTGGTGTCAGTACACTACCAGTCCCTGCAGGCGGACGGCAGATCGTCCTGGACGCCGAAGTTGGTCGCGGTGACGCCGATAGTCATCTTCATCATTAGCAACTAAAAACTAACAGCTGCACGTAGTAAGATTGACATAGTTCATTGTAAAAATACAACACTTGTTATTCTATTACCATTGCACCTACATGGCCTCAAGTTATATTTTATATAATGCTGAGATTCTAGTGCTATGTTAGCAAGGAGTGATGTACTTGGTTTGAAATATAAAGCAAATATACATACAATCTGAGAGAGGCCTTAGATGTATAATTCTTGATTCTTGATCAAAATCTATACTGATGTTCATAACCTTTTTCGATATTAGTATGCCCAATATATATGAATACATATGTATGCTGATTTTTAACAAAAGTTAGTAGAAGAGTTACTCTCATCTGAAGATTTATGTTAATATCTAGAGCAACTTCACTAATGAGAAGTAGTATCACAACCAAGGAGGATATTCCTACTTTCAACAGTTAAACACTCTAATAGACACTCCATGTACTGTGAAGGTATATATTCACGGAGCCGTAAGATTCTATGTATCAAGCCTAAAATCATGCTCTTTATTATACCATTGTCTATCCATGTTTGGTTATCGTAGTGATATCCCTAGAATAGAGTTATAGTAAACTATAAATTCATGCATCGACTTGTACTAATGAAGCCCCTCAATTATATTTATAAAATTATGCTGTAATACTCATAATTACTGTATTTCTATTAATCTCCGTGATATGCGAACTACAACTGTTTGAACTTTTTTGTTTTGTACGTAAAGAAACCCAATTACCAGAAATATCATAAGTTTATCCTATAACTTCACAACAACATTTTGATATGTATATTATGTCATACTCCTTCTTATAGAATATCACACAGGGTCTCCATTGAATTTGTTCATAAAAATTCTACCTCTAAGTATCTGTGCTATGTTTCATTCCCTCCATAAATAGTATAGTCGGTAGTGACAAACAATAGTCATCAATGACATATAAAAATAATTATATATATATATATATATATATATATATATATATGTGTGTGTGTGTGTAATTATACATGCATGTTATAAGTAACAATTATAAAGTATATAAGTATGTTCTAAAAGAGCCACTTTTTTGGCAATTAAGCCATATTGTGATTTACATTTAGTAGTATTGAAGAGGTAGAGAGCAAAAAGTGAAAGACTTTAAAATAAATAGAGTAACATATCTGAATGGTAAAACTTGTTTGCATTAGAAACTGGGTCACCTGTTTATAAGGTTAAAACAACAAATGCATGAAAAGTTATTATGGAGCATCAACTCATTTCGGCTGCGAAATTAAATACTTCTGACTTTCAAATGAGGTCCTAGCAGACAAAACACTTTGACGAGATTAGTTTTACAAATATTACTTCATTTTTTCCGTTGTGTTCGGTTTCCCATATATAAATTTATATGTTTTATACTGTTAATGGAAATCTACAAATATATTTTATAGGAAAAGTAGTAAACAAATTATTCGTGTAATGGTTGTAATTAAAACTTTACAAGTATATAATTATCGTAAATAAAACAAAAATATATTACTTGCTTCATTGCATAGAAAACAAATGATAATCTTGAAAACTTATTTTATTTATTGCTTTGTAAACATATTAAATATAGCTTCAACAATATGAAAAAGGTAAAATTGTCTTATAATATGTATAACTGTTGTGATTTACTTCACAGTTCAAAAAATGTTTTCAGAAAAAGTATTATTAGTTAAATGTTAGAGAATCCGTTTTAAACACGCGAGCTTTTAAAATAATACTTGCTAAACTATTACGTTTTAATTTCTAACTATATTCTGTACAACCTATGTATAATTGTTGTGAAATATATTGATGGGAAACATAGCATATCTCTGGACGGAAATGCAGATGTTTGGAGTCTCTTCACTTTATGGCAAGATTTCGCAACATAATTTACTTAGCTACAGTGCTGCATCCTTGTTTCCCGCATTGCTATTATTTTACCTGCAATAAGAAGCGTATTCCTAGTAGAGAGAACAATGTACATTTAAACTTCTATTTCTAAGATTTAATGTATTAGTGTGAATAGTGATTGCCAATATGAATGACTAATGTCTTAACATGTGAAGCACGTGTTACAAATTTATTTAAATTATTTATATTAAACTAATAGTATTACATAACAAAGAAGTATATTGAGAGAACCTACTTATTGAATTATGTAGTAGTATTGATAATATATTGCACTTTTAAACTGGCAATTATTAGACTAGAAGTATAATATATGTTTTATATACACTGTACATATTTTTTTATAAACGTGTTTATTAAATTGTATAATTTATTTAACTTGCCATAATGTGTCTGAAAATGTTTAACACACAGTTGCAAATAAATAAACGGCAAGTTCATATGTTTTTACTTACCAGGTTGGCGTAGAAGTTTAACGCGTTTTAGCAGTCCTTGTATCATATTCACATTGAGCTAGTAACGAGTTAACTAACGTTATTGTATGTGGAGGGAGGTGAATATGTATGTGCATATTGCACATGAAAAGCAATTATAAACAAAGAAGGAGAATCTAGGGCTGCTAATATCTTGATAAGTGATTCTGGTTGTTCTGATAGGTGTTCCGGAGAACGAATCTTCTCGATGGTTAAGCCTCTCTGCCATGTACCTTGGCTGATCCCGTTTGAGCACCTGGCTGATAAGGAAACAAGTCTGACCCAAGATATGGTATCAATAACCATTAGATTAGCAGCATCACGATAGAGCGATACCTGATCTTGTCTATCGATTGAAGACGAACCTGTTTGCAGTGTTTTATACTTTGATGTCCTCCCATGAGACGCTGTTATCATATGTTGGGAAAAATAATAAAATATCCAAATGACTATGCACTGAATAAGGCACAGCTTCAATGTTTCCGGTAGCATTTGTCGGAACCCTCAATATTCCTCGATATCTCACCAAAAGGCATGGTCTGAGAAAGAGAAAGAACTATCTTCCTAAACGATTTGTAGTATTTTGGCGGTGTTACTCACACTCAACTTATACTCAAGTATGACCCGCACATTTGCCTCTTTGATCTTATGGGACAGAGCCGGGGCAGGAACATGGAATAATGTGCACTTGACAGTGTTTACTTAAATCCGAGTTACATTAACCACGGCCGTTTGTTATACAGTTCAGTGTTAAGATCTGCTATTGCGTCACTATGGGAAAGTGGATCATAAAACGTGTGCAGCTAGCAATTGTTTGCTTACATGTGTACGTTTCAGTGCAACTTTTTTTCATAATATAACTTAATGTTCCGGTAATACTTTAGTTTTCATTATATTTTATCACTATCTCTTCAATTCATCACTTTACTGATTGTACCACGTAAATGACAACCGCTCATATGTCACTGTTTCTGGTTTATAAAACACTAGGATGTTAACCGCATCAGGCAGAAAGAACTGTTCAAACCGTAGTTGATCTAATATGAGATGAAGTGTAAAACACAGTGATGTGCAGAGCATAGCTCGACGTTTGTTCTGAACATTGTTTTTTTCAGATACAATTAAATGCCATTCAATTAATTATTCTTCCATTAAATTTTATACTAAAACAGTTTAGATAAAGTGAAAGCCAGTTGTTAAAAGTTCAGAATTTTAGCGTTTTTTACACGCGTTTTAGATTAGACTGTGCCTTTTCAACTAGCCTCAGTTTTTAGAATAGAAATTTAGAGTGAGGCTTAATTAGATATACTCGTATATAATTAGAAGTTTAGACTAATTAAATAACTAATTATTTTCCGAGGAACGTAAAAGAGGAAGAAAATTTAAAATTTTTGAAAGTTAAGTTTTTGAATGTACGCTCTAATACCCACTAATATTGAAAGTTCAGTTACGAAACAGTACAAGAAATGAAATTGAAATTGGAGATGGCTTTCCGGTTCCTAAACTCATGTTAAATAAATTAAATAAACTTTGACGCAGTTATATACATCCTGCAAGCTTAGTTATCTATAATATAACCCAAAAAAGATTACGAAAATACTTTACTTAAGAAAAGTAGAAATATAAGTAGAAAGGTAGAAAATATGCTAGAATGTGCCATATTGATTTACATTTGATAAGAGAGAACAAATATCCTGCATTAGCCATTTTCAACTCCTGTGACGGTTCACTGGATTCAGTGAAAGTGAAGTTTACTTCATTGCTCTAGAGAACACTGGTTGTGGCTTCGCTTCACAAAACAATCATTGTTGACAGAATTTGTATTTGTAATAGTCTTTAACATGCAGGCAGAAAACATAAAATATTTAGTTAACATACAAAACCTATCTTATGGCAGTTTAATAATGTTTTTATAATAATATGAGTACCCATTTTGCGTTTTAAAATGTAATTTTGGATATAAAAGTACATTTTCCTTAAGATATTTATTTTAGAAATACCATTTAATAAGACCATTTAACACTAAACTCTATTTCTTATGTGAACATCGAACTCGTTAGCTCTTAGTCCGAGAGCTGATACCTTCCTTCGAACGTGGTACTTTCTTGCTCTTTTATTTACCTATAGACATAATATTTTTGGTCTCGTGCATAATTTTCTAATTGAAATGCGTAGTTTTGGAAACAATCGTAAAGCAATAGTCTCGGTTGTGCACCTGGACGCTGGTAAGTACCAGATAGATCAATTTTGTGATCTAGATGTCTCTGGTGTCATTCGATGCAAAGAGTTTTTTTTAACGTTTTCATCATTTTGGATCCCTTCAGACGGGCTTTTACTCCAGATTACGGAAGGCAAGTGCGTCATTGTGGATTTAAGTTTCTGCTTAGCAGAAGATAAAATGTAGGTAAACTATAAATTTAATTTCGAATTCCATTTTTACTAAACTTTTCCTTTTTTGAATAGTACGGCATTGACAATGAAGTATGTTTTCAAGAATAAACTTCCATGAATAACTAAAACGCAAAATACATTCACATTTTAAGGAAAACGGTTGTTATTATTTAATCTTTGACCGAATGGTAATCTTTAATTTAGCACGATTCATATTATTTTTCTTATTAAAGGGGTTTAATTAGAAATCGTCTGCAACCTAATCACGACTGATGTTGAATTAAATTAAGTACGTTTTTAATACTTCTGCATTAATATTAAGAGTATATACTTTAATATATACATGGTTAAAAACAACATGCTAGACCTAATGAATGGAAGAAGCAAATATTTAACATATTCTGATGGAAACACGAATTTTTTCTCAAATTTCCCATCTGTTAGCGATATAAAACAATGACTAAGAATAAATTATGATATCTTCAGTCTGATCTCTTGCTCAGTTGAATAGCTAGGCAAACACATATCTACAATTTAGGTTTTAAAAAAAAACAATCACACGGGATGGTCGTAAAACGCACTGTTCCGGATAAAAAAACCATGCTGTGTGACCAATTCAAATTCAAATTCAAATTCAAATGACTTTATTTGTATTATATATACAAATGGGCGAATTTAGGGCCATAAGGCCCTGTCCTTACAATTAACCCTAATATAATAATATATAACTTAAGTCAAATAAAACTACTACTGTACATTTAAAATAAAACAAAATTATATAATAAAGGTATCTTTAAGAATTTAGTATACATACATTCATACAAAAAATTCATACACACATTCACTAGCACCCTATCCGTCCTCCAAAACCTACCCCAACTAACCCGTCGCTGACATCGTTTCTAGCAATTTAGCTTTCAGTAAGGCTGCAAACCGATTTCGACTCCCTACTGACTTAATATGGTTAGGAAGGGAATTCCAAGCTCGACAAGCAGTAACGACAAATGATTTGTTGTAAGTTGAGGTTCGATGGCGGGGAATAAGAAGCATTGATGAGGCCATTCTTGTCTCTCTTGCGCTCGTTTCAGAGATCAATTTGAATTTGTCAGCCAGATATATAGGCTCTCCAGAGTTAAGACTAGAATACACCAAAATAAGAATTTTTAATAATCTTGTATCGGCAAATTTTAGAATGGAATTTTGAATATAGATATGCGTTATATAATTGTCACGTCTTAGATCGAATACGAAACGTAAACAGTAATTTTGGCATCGCTGCAATTTGTTAGCCAGATCCACAGTCATATCATTGATTATAGAGTTACAATATGAAAAATGAGGAAAAATCAGTGTTTTTACCAGTAAAAGTTTCACACGTTCTGGTAAGAATTGCTGCATCCTCTTTAGTGAGTGAACTGAAGCAAATACCTTTTTACAGATGCCCACAACAGCATCACACACCATCCAAGAGTTGTGTTCATAGTTAGACCCAAATTTTTTACTTTGTCACAGTACGGAAGAGAAACGTTGTTTACAGTAATTTTGGGCATATTATTTGTGTCTATATAGTTCTTTAGTCGTGAGTGAGAGATGACAATTGTTTGGGTTTTGTTTTTGTTAAGCTTCAGTCCGTGTTTCGTTGTCCATTCCACAAGTTTTTGAATGTCAAAGTTTATGTTGCGTATTGTCGTTTGTATATCACGGACCCCACAGTGGGCGTAAATTTGTAAATCGTCAGCGTACATGTGGTATCTAGTGAATGTAAGTACTGTACAAATGTCAGTTACGTAGAGTAAAAATAAAAGAGGTCCCAGTATTGAACCTTACGGCACACCACCAGTGAGAATCCTGTAGTCAGATACTTTGTCAGCCACACTTACACACTGCCGCCGATTCGAAAGATAAGATTTAATCCAGGTAATACTAACCTCTGAAAATCCTAAAGCACGCAGCTTTCTTAACAACAAGCCGAATATAACACAGTCAAATGCCTTGGAGAAATCAAACAATGCCATAATAGTGCACTGACTTCTATCCATCGCTTGGCGAATGTCATCAGTAACACTGAGAAGCGCCGTTTCAGTGCTATGATTTGATCGAAATCCTGATTGAAACTTATTCAAAATATTATTTTCTTTTAGGAATATTGAAATTTGACAGTGCACTATTCTTTCCAAATCCTTTGAGAGAGCAGGGAGATTGCTGATTGGTCTGAAATCTTTTGCTTCAGTGGGAGAAGAAATTTTATTTGTTGGACGGATAAGGGCAGACTTCCAATGTTCAGGAAAAACTCCAGTGGTTAAAGATTTGTTATATATAACAGTCACCACAGGAAGCACAGCATAAAGGATCTTTTTCAGCATCTTAATAGATATTTTATCAGTTCCGGTGGCATTACTTTTAATCCTGTTTATAGCTCGTAGAGTGTCAACCTGGAGAATATGTTGAAATATGAATTTCTCATATGGGAAGATGGGTGGAGGTTGGTTGTCTAGTTCTTGCAGAAATGATTCAATAGCATTTGGATTAGTTGATTGTGATGCAGTAATAAAAAAATCATTAAGTTCGTTTAATGGTATATTGCAGTGAATATCCATTTTCCGCTTGCCCATACCTAAAGATTTAACATTCCGCCACATTTCGGTGGATGAGGATCTTTTATCAGGAAACAAACTGTGAATATATCGCAGCCGAGAGTTACGAAGGTCCTGTTTAACTCTATTGCGGAGCTGACGATACTGAGCGAGGATGTCTGGGTCATTAGTTCTACGAGCTCTGCGGTACAAAAAGTCGCGCTGAGCCATAAGACTGCGTATAGCAGGTGTTAACCAGGGGACGGGGCGCTTCTTAGAAACTCTCCTTGTAATTAATGGAGCGTGCGTATCATATAGACCCAGAACAAAGGAATTAAACCTGTCAACCATTTCATCGACTGTTTCAAGGTGGGTAATGGACTCCCAAGGCGTATTTGCAACATCACAAGCAAAAGAACATTCATCAATATTTTTAAAATCTCTGTAGGTTATAAACAAAGACTTAACACTAGGAGTTTTAGTTTTTAGAACACAGTATATGAGGTCATGATGTGAGATGCCAGGGACTGGAAGCTGCCCATGAAGGAGGACCTCGGAAGGATCACTGACCACCATAAGGTCGAGTAGGGTATGGGAAGTAGCAGTGTGATGTGTGGGATTCAATGGCAGTATAGTCAGATTGCACGAGTCAAACATAGTAGTCAGTTGATTGTAGTCATAATTGCGTCTAGTCATTAGAAGGTCTGTGTTCAGGTCCCCCATCACCAAGACACGAGTGTAGGTCGGCATGTAGCACAAGAGAGCATTTTCGAAATCGACCATGAATCCTACCCTCGGAGGCCGGTAGCAGATCCCTAACAGGAGGTGCTCATAACCTGGAAATAAAATTTCAACTAGCATAAATTCAGGCTTAGCTGAATACTCAGAAGGTGAGGAATATAAAAGTTTGTATTTCAAACCCAACCGCACATAAAGCGCAACTCCACCGCCTTTTTTATTAATCCTGTCATTCCGCAAGAGTGAAAAACCAGGGAGCGCTACTTCATGAGACAAAACTACCGGCTTAAGCCAATTCAAGTAGAATAACTCTAAAACTCGGACTTATAAAAACATTAATTATCAAAACGGAATTACAGAGCACAGGTCAAAATAGTATGTTCCGCAATCAACAACATACCATATAGACCTGACCGGCAAATAATAAATGGCGATTGACACGGTAAACTCTAGATGGTGGCCAAAAAAGAGGAAACGATAGTGAATTTCTTTATTACTGTGTCACTCTGGATAAAATTATTGAAAGCATAATGTGAATATACATTGGTTTATTATGAATCTGTAATATATTTTATATTTTCTTGAATGTTCAATTTTGAGAATTACCAACTAAGGCGTCCTAATTTAATTTAACTGGCGGTTGACTGGTCAGTTTGTCGGCCAATTTAATGTATACAGCCTGGAATAATCTTCATTTAAAGAAAAGAGGTTCGTATGTATAATTTTACCTTCATCCCAATTCATAAGATGGTCTAAGAACCTACAAGGATGATTAATTTATAACTTTTCAAATTACAACTACACATTTTACGAGGTAAAGGCACGGTAAATTCACAAACGGAGCTAGCATCGTATAATTCTATGTAAGCAATAAGTCAGTTATCATTTGCCACAGATTTTCTCAGAATAGAGCATTACAGAAATAAAAGCCTAATACAAATAGATTATCGTAAATAGAGAGCAAATAGAAACAAATAGAGATCGTAAGATGTATTCGTAAAGCATAAATATATTGTTTCCACATCTCAAACAATTGTATAAATGCCTTTTTAATATATTTTTATAATTTATATATGAACTCCACATTTGTTAAGCTTTACAATTTTGTGAGAATGCAGAATAGCTTAAATATTGTATAACATATATAACCCGTAAGTCTTACCCGTTAAATTTCTTATACTGAACATCGGAGAGGACAACCAACAGGTGTTTGTAATTTGTTCCTCAGCTGACGACAGCTTTGCGTGATCACTTTAACAGACTCACATTTAACAAACTATACTGCTAATTAAGGTTCAACCATAAATGACCTAACTTTTATTGCAGTATACTATAAGATGGTAGTTTTCAACAACTATTGTTTTGTTTTTTATACTGTGATGTAAAATATTTATGGTAATTAATTAGATGGTTACTTTATTTTCCTCACTAAAAACTAAGACATCCTACATTCATGTATACCTCTATATATTACATAAAAATCCATTAAAACTATTTAATCAACAATGTGCCAGGTATTTAAAAAAATATAAAAATAAATCAAATGTCATACAAACATAACATTTGTAATTTAATCTCGTTAAACGGTATACACTAAATAATATACCAAAAATAATGGACAATAAATCGTGAAATTTATAATTAGACACAAGGTTTAGTTAAACATTTCAAGAAAATTTATTTGATTTTGTATAATAAATATAAATACTAAAAATGCATACTTTTCAATATATTATAATGGCAACTATATAAATTTTTAAATTAATCTTTCAAATAAATTAATTAAGTGTGTAAGTTATTAATAGATAGGGGTACACTACAAAATAAACACCGTAACAGGCATCGCTGATATTGGTTCTGAATTTGAAATTCAAGGTTCAATTCATTCTCACTCTTTTGTAATTGAGCTAGGTTTCATAGCAATGTTTCAATAATAAAAGCAGCAGTAAGGTCGGAAGAGTACTAAAATACCAGATAGGTGTGAAATTGAATCTTGTGATGGAGTTTTTAATACTGATTTTCTCTTTTTCTTACTCTATGCATAAATTACATAATAAAATTTCACAAGTTAAGATGTAATTGTACTCTGATTACAATACGTAATATATGTATATATAATTTCAATAAACATTATATCAATATTTATTGAAATTTAATTAGGCTATTACCATTATACAAATATTGTAATTTTTATTGTTTATTATTTAAAAAAACCCTTGTTTGACGTCTTTTTAATACGTAGTTTATTTTGTAGGTGTTACCAGGCGATGATGTTTAAGATATAAACTGATATATTTACAAGAATTCGTTGGTAATATACGCCCCAAAACAAATATTCCTTTAGAAAAAACACCTTGAATTGCTTTTGTACAGTAAATTATAGTATAGTCATTACTATATATTATTTAATATTATTATTGAGAAGAAAAAATTAGCCACAGCTACCTAAATATACACTACATTTAGTTTTGTTACGAAATTTATGTAAATTAGGTCGATTTTTAAAATTTAATGTTTTACATGAAGTTAAATTCCTTGTTATCAGGAATGTTCATTGTAATATATGTAAACGTTAAGCGTCGAGTCACATCAGGACATATCCGTACTTCAGCATGATTCGCCCAAAGTCGACAATTGGTGAGGAGTCATGAAAGAAGAAAATGCAATTAGTAGGAATATTATTTATCATATGCCAGCGCTGTTAATAATACTCCGAAATATTCTTAGTATTTTTTTTTTCATTCTCGTTCCACAGAAAGAGTCATAGGATTTCAATATATATTTTCCAAAATAAATTATTCGTATTGGCCAGCCGACAGTTCAAGAGATTAGCATTAACATCAGATTTCACAAATAATTATAAAGAATAGCGAAGTATAAAGTCGATATGCGTTACTTTTTATTTGATTTATGTTAATGAAAAGGAGAGATTCTCATCTTACTGGACGAACGGGTTTCAAATGTATTCCCTGCTATAATGTTTTTATCACAATTTTATTTCACGATATTTATTAAAAGAAATATTTTTGTGGCCTTTTTGGGCAGCTCATGTTTTATTTACTTAATTCGCTGTCATGAAAAATTTTACAAGATAATAAACATATTATAATAAACTATTATAATAGCTCTTCTAAATTAGTTTATCATAGAGTATTAATAACGATCCTGAGAAATAGGCACTATTTATTAATATTAAAACTTTTAGAAGTTAAATGTTTATACCTGAAGGTCAGTTAAATACTAATAGTAAATGGACTAAATGTGTCTAACATATAAACTGATACAATCTCTCCTAAGTCTCAATAAATGATATGTTAATTATGGTTGTAGATGTTTGTTAATTTGTGTTATAGCTTTTAATAACTGTTTTATGATTTAGTGTCACTCGGCCTCACAATACCTAGTAAGTGAATGTTTTATCTGCCTTACAATAACTAAAAATGTAACTTAAACTTTGGGAATGTAATTCAATAATCAAATTTTAATTGGCCACCAAATTTGATAGAGTATCAATAGAGACCTCTAGTTTGCGCCATTCTATTTCTTCTTACAATAACTTTAATATAATTTCACCTAATAGGAGTTGCTATTTAAATATCCTAGACTAAACTGTAAAATACACTACTTGGGGGGAAGGATGGTAGTTACATAAATTCTGACTTGTCATCTAGACATCCCCACAATAAATAAATCCATCTCTATTCACAATAGAGTTAAAAGTAGGAGAGTTGGGACTTACAGGACACCCGGTAGATTAAAACCTATAGGATTTTGTATATATTTCGTTATTAGAAAGTACTACTGGAAAATTCTCATCTAACATATTACTAGGCGTAAGAGCTTTTAGATGTTTAATTGTGGTAAGCCTACCTCCAAATTTAGGACTACGAGTATATGTAAATTCTTGCATGATATTTGCAAGAATATGTTGCTTTTGGAAAGTACAGATTTTATTGTATCATCTGATATAATATTTCATAAACAACAGTGAGTTATGCTGTAGATGGAGCTTATATTGATTACTATTAACTTTCATTAAAACATAAAACCAATTTTTAATATTTTTATATTTGTGTGAGGCCTTTCGATAGTGATTTTATCTTCTTCAGACACATCACAAAAGTAAATACTAAAAGTCTTTGTATTTACTTTTGTGATGTGTCTGAAGAATATAGCCTTGCTATCGAAACCCCTCAGAAAAATTAAAAGTATTAAATATTGGTTTTATGTTTGAATGTAAGTTAACAGTGAGTTATTATATATATATATATATATATATATATATATATATATATATATACCTATTATCCTACCAGTTGTACCTAATTATCACTGCTTGAGGGTAATTTGTCACTTACACTATATTCTTGGGACGTAATAATCAAGGAGTGCACAGTGAACTTTCTACCTTCAGCCATACTTTGGTATTCAGATCACTGCTTTGTTCCTGTCAGTAAGTAGTCACAATACTGTGAAGTGTCTATAATTCTGTGCTGATTTTCTTCTGTCACCATAAATATTTTTAAATGTTGTAATTTATAAGATAAATAGCAAAGTACCTTAGCATTATTTAAATTTGATGAACTTTTAGTTGATATACAAGTGCTACTATTTATGTGCTAATACATACATACATACTTATATATATATATATATATATATATAATATATATTCAAATTCATTTCATTAAGTAATACTATAGTATTTCTGTCACTTACTAATTCATTGAAATGTTTGTAAGTTGTGTGTTCAATATTGCCAATGAATTAGTACAAGTTATATTATTACTCTTTATAAGTGCATTTTTGCTGCGGTTAAATGCTGACTGATCGTAATTAGTCTATTATTAAGCGCACTGGAGTTTCTGGCCGCAGTTACCGTGTTAACTTGTTAAACTACTGTACAATACGTGTCTATATATAATACATGTAGTCAAATTAAAGTGTAATATTTTTATAGCTATATGAAATGTTAAATAATTATTTATGTTTTGAAAAATGTACTTTCATATGAAATTAAATGTCAAAATTTATTAGAAATCATACCTAATGTAGGAATCATCGATAATTCGTAATATAAAAATCTTTTGTTATCTAAAATATTATCACTAAAAAAAACACATATGTAAAGAGAACAAACACTCCATCGATACCATCTCAGCACTTTATCGGTGCTTAATGGCATGGTGAAACTTGTAAACAGTTATCAATGCCCTCTTCTGCAAACTGGTGAGAACAATCACTTAGCTGCAATAGCAAGCAAAGGTTGGACGATTATTTTTTATTAACGGGAAAAATTGCTGTTGTTATGATTTATAATTTGTAAGGGACTTGCAAAAATACACTTCGCTTGGATTGGATAGAAATTTTAATTCGGCTACAACATAGACATGTAAATTATGGATTCCACTTGGTAAGAAAAGTTTGGTTGGCACCAAGAACCTTAAAAGTATTTCATTAAGTCAAATTCTAAAAGGTTTACAAAGATACAACCGTCGGCACTACAATTTCCCGATTAACCATATAAAGACCAGCAAAGCAACATCTATCAGAGTTTAGCCGAAGGCCATGATCATCTGACAATAAATTAGCCCTCTCCGAGTCATTGGTGACTTTACGTAGTTTTCACGTGATTCAACGGTCCGGGAAGAGAACCAGAGCTGTAAATAATAAATTGGAGAGCAGAAAATTAAATGATCCTTTAAATCTGCGGTGCATATACGGAAGAAAATAAGTCCCAGGCAATCTCCATAAGTCACTGCAATAGATGTACGAGTAGCCGGTGATAATTTTTCCGTGAAACTTTCTGAGCTGTGTTTGCCCTGACAAATAACATGCGATACATAAATAACAAATAACATATATCCAAAGTTTCGTCAGATCGACAAAAACCTTTTTATCCAACATAAAATCACATTTTAACGTGTTAAAGGCTGGTAATATTTATAATTTCGTCATCAAGTTCCCTAAACTTTTATCCTTTCATGAAAGCACACCAACCAGCATAATGAGGAGTGCTAAGCATGTAATAGAACCTCTCTGAAAACCTGACTGACACTCTGTTAACAGTCATTCAGATTATAAAAATAAGACCAACTGTTATCAAACTACTGTTTTATTACCAATATTTTGAACAAAGCAAGGGACGATTGATATTTGTTGGAACTGGGATGTTGAATTAGAGTTACGTAATTTTGGAACGGGAGTTACCACATTCCGCTTCCAGCTAAATCTCCGGTTCTTAGAGACATCAATGAGGCGACTCATTGCACTATTGTAGTTGGGTCTCAAACCCCTAACAATTTCTATCCATACCAAATGCAGTGCTCATAATCCTGTTCATTAATTATTTAAACGTATTTTGTGAAGTAGGAAAAAATGCAAAAGAAGAACCTATACCTATACATTTATTGTTTCGAAAAATCTGTTTTAGAGTATTTAACCCTTGAACACTACCGTATTTTGATATCCCTTTGTTACTACCGATACGTAAATTTGACGTAGCATGTTTATTTTAGTTTTTTAGGTTATTTAAAGGTTTATTTTCATGCCTGTGTAGTGTGTTTGTGTATTTTCTTGCCTAAGTGCTTAAGTGGTGATGATGCGTGTGTGCGGGTGTGTAATGCGTGCATGTGTGATACATGGTGTTTTCCTAACCTTATCTTCATATCTACAATGCCATAGAAACTCATTCTTTCCAAAAAGCCTACAAATTGTCTACTATCTCCAAGACTTTTATTTACCAAAAAACAACCTATAATAGGTTTAGTTACTTATTTTACTATACACACTTATACGTAAAATATACGTATTTTTTATCAAGCAATACTATCGCTACGTAAAATTGACGCACGGCCTAAATAAAAATCAATATTGAGATAAGAATAAGAACTACACACACTCTTACACTGCGGAGGACGAACGACCATTGATCAGTAGAAGCACTGCTCAAAGCTTAAATCGGAAGGTTGGGGGGGAGTAGGTGTGACTATAAACATGACGCATATACGTAAAACTTACGCACGGTAGTGTTCTAGGGTTAACTTTATGGCACAAATTATAAATGAAAAATTAATCATTCAAATCCTTGGATTGCAAAGGAATGATCCTCAACTTCTTTTAAACCCAAGAATTCACGAGCTCTCAATGTATCCCAGAACTTCTTAGGAATTTTCGTATCTAATCTTTCTTTATATTACTTCCCTACAGCTGATCAAATACCCATATTAAGTACATATAAAGCCCCGCAGTAAACACTACTAGATGTTTGTGTCATAAAAATATATGATCATTGCTAAATGTGTTCTGCTTTCGCACCATATATACAACTTTCAAATCTATCCAATTATATATTTTTATATTGTTCTGTCTCCATGGGATAAAATTATAATAATGAAACACGTCGATTGTAACGGTGGTAAAATGTTTTTTATATCATCAACGTTATGCAAGACCATAACATTTTCCCAAGGAATATTTTAAGCAATATTTTTAAATTTCTCACAATATAATTACTAAAATGTCTATATGTAATAAACCTGGCTTTGTGTTCGCCCAAAGTATATGTAAAGGCACATTACGTAAAAAATCTTGTTGTTAATTATGTACATTCCACTTTGATTAATGATATTGAAAGTATCAACTAATCCAACTATTAAATTTCTGAGTTTTATCGCCGATAATAATGTATTAAGTATCAGTTGAATTATAAGGCAGTCCGGCTAAAACATTAGCACTGTCACCTGGATTATATCTTCAATGGCAGTATGGATTAACTCTGTGGAGTAATACCAAACTGTATACGGTAATCAAGTAACCAGCGGATTGTGAACCCCCAATCAATTTAACAAGAGCATGGCAATACCAAGATTATTTGTTTTTAAAGCTCAGAACGCTGAACCGTGTGGGTGAAGTTCCCTATTAATATCAATACTAAATGTTACCAGCAACTTTGCACGTTTATTTAAGCACTTACTTGGACTACTTTCCGAAAGTGCACTATGAAAGTCTTCAATATTTATTTACATCGTGGTATTTTTTTTAAATATTTTAATCCATCTTAAATAATTTTTAATAGAACAGAATATGTTAAGAGCAGATAGCTGTTAGCATTCCGTTTGTACGGAGAGGTATATCATTGTTTATATAATATAATCGGTTATGAGGTAACTAAAATAGTCAATTTAATTGAACAACTAAGCCTAGAAGGGTAGTAAAATTTCATGATTATATGTTATAAAACAGACCACTACGTTTAGAGAATTAAATTATACTTTCATTCTCAGACCCTATCGCTCAAATAAAAATGGTTAAAAAACACGCGCAATGTTAGGCATTGCTATTGGACGAAACTATGTTAGAATCCTTGCGACAGTTAACAAAATAAAAATAGTAAAATATCAAAAACGTACAAAATTTTGACGAAAAGCCACGGCAAATATGTAGTTCCTGGAAATGGATACAAAACAGGGAAATGTCTAGGCACTCTAGAGAAAGGTGCAGAATTGCACTAAGGCTAGCTTATATTTTTGTAGTAGACTAGTTTATTAATTTAAATGCTAATAACTTGAAGTTGTGGATAGAAAATATCATTTAACATCTTTTCAGGAACCGTTTACAAGATCTCAGTTTTTTTCAATGTGTATATGAAGTTGGCACGCGCACCCTCATTCCGGCCCTTAAGAAATTAAGAATAAGAACCACTGGCTTTTAAACGTGTTTTTGGATATTTTAATTAGATTGTCCTAACCATTTATATATTCCAACAAATAATTATATATCAGATACTTAATTAGGAATAAGAAAAAACTAAATTACATTTAAATTTTCAGATTAGAAAAACTAAATAATGCAAACTTCTGATATTAGCAGAATACGTGCCAACTTTACCTCAGCTTTGTGATAATGAGTTTTACAGAATATCTAAACTTCTAATAAAACCTCCTGATATTTATAGAATTGGAAATAGAGAACTATAATCCCTATTAAGTGGCAACATCTGCATATTCCTAAAGCTTAAAGAAATATTTGCTTTTATATAAAACAAAACAATTCTTAAAATTACTATTCATATATTCTTAAAAAGTATAACTGTTGTTCTTCAGTAAAAATTATTTACTTATTCACTATCCTACTGCGCCTTATTAAGTAACAATAATTTTACAATCTACAGAAACTGTCAGATTTTGACAATCAATAAAACAATGTTTTTTTAATATAAATATGTAAATATTGTAGAGACGTGTGAAAGCGTCACACGAAGCCTCTCAACCTAGAGCCACGTTAAAAGCCCCATCAATATTAAATGCAAGGCGAAGTGTTGTAGTAAGGTGAGTACCAACTTGAGTGTAAATACGCCTGAAACTTAATGTTTAACATTACTTCTGGCACTATTAACATCATGAATAAACGTGTACGCGATATGTGAAGAATATAACATGAGGTTGTCCTTCTAATTTAATTTCATCTCGTTTTTTTAAATCATTCATAAACTAAGGAATACTATACAAATATTTTTAAACGATGTCATAAATATCAAACTCCAAGGATAGTTTCTAAGTTTTCTAGTTCATGGCAGCCAGTATGATGTTTATCAATATATACAGAAATACATTTGTAAGAGATTTATCACAATAATAATACATTAAGTGTAAAGAACAGTGGGTAATATGCTACTCACGTTTTAAGATTAATTTCTCAGTCTTTCTAATTTTATTTTGATAATTACAATACTATTGTGTTATATATATATATATATATATATATATATATATATATATATATATATATATATATATATACATATATATATACATATATATATAACACAATATATACATATATGAGTAAAAATTAATAAAATAATAGTAAAAGAGCCAAAAAAAGATATATTTTTCATTGATTATATAATAGTGTAAATTGTGTTCGTTCATTATTACGAAAGTTATTTTCTTTTTGCTAAGATGTTTTATGACGTACTTTGTGAATAAAAACCTAAAGTTAGATAGGGAAAGTTGAAACATCGTACATTGTAAAGTTTTTATTTTATATCGTCCAGTCCTTATTTAAATTTTTGTATTGTCTATTTTTAGATGTTGTTCATAGCCACCCTATTTCATATGATTGTAATAATGTGTTTTTACATTTATATAGTAAGAGATTTTCTCGTCGCTAACATGATTATTCATAAGGCTGATGTAAACATGTTTCGTTACAAATAACCAAATCACATAGAATGAAAAACACGTAAAAATTTTCTTAATAAACACTTACATTGACGCTAGCTTAATCATCTAACTCACATGGAAACAAATGCAACATACCTAGTACGAGACTGCACTTAGTAGGAAAGTGGTTAAGAGTTATTAGGAATTCCCTAAACAATATATAATCTGTTCATAAACGAAACATATTGCTACATAGGAAGTTTGGCCACTTAAGATATGTGGTATGACAAAATATTAATTTACATACTACGCTGATTGTGGAAAACAATTATATAAACGATATTGCTGCCAAAGGATGAGTTTTATTCCTCAAGTGTGTAACGTAAGCAAATCCTGCAAACATTCTTTTTTTGCCATCGGTAATTGTGCTTTCATTAAAAACTATATTTAAATTCTTATTAATGAACGTTACTTAGAGTAACAATTTTAGTGATTTCGTTATAATTTAGAGTTTATAGTAAATCAATCTATTTCTCTTATCTAATTTAAGTTTTTTTTAATATACAACTAAGGCCTAATAAAGGTTTTTAAGATGAAAAGCTACAACCAAACAAAAGGCAAGCCATATAATTTAAATCGATATACAATCACATCTTGTGGTTAAAGTTTATGTTAGGATACACCAAAATGTGAGGTAATTTCACAGGAACCCACAGTTAAAAATATTGGAGTTTTTGTTTAAATGTTAAAAAAAATGCCCGATAAGCAATACTTCCTGTCACCAAATCACCTCTAATCAAGACTAGTTATCGGATTTATAAACTATAAAATGCCCGAACGGAAACATATACGCAAATGATGACTATTAAATAGGAAACGTGACTTACATACAACACGTGAACGTGTGTTCCAGTGTATCTAACTATGAATGTGCATTTACTCAAATTGTGGGCTCATACGAAATTAATTAATTACAGTCACCAGACATTGTTCCAGTTGAGTTATCCATTCCCTCTGTACTGCCCGTATCACGTTAGGGCTGTAACATATTCCCGGGCGGGCTCAATGTGCAAACACGTTTACCGTTGCGTGCACAACACTCGTTTGTTTGATAATTTTTTACTAGTCCCCTATTTACGTCCGCGACTACACGAAATTTAAAATCAATGATTGGGTGGTTTCCAGGAATAAATTTTCAAAGGAGCAGCAATGTTTTCAAACGTATAATTCAGAATTTTTATTTTTATAACATAATGATTATTTTAGCATGATCTGTAATACTCGTAATGATAAACAACTTTAATATTTCAGGCCTGTAAAGTAGTTAGCTTTGCTATTGTTAGCCTAGATAGTATAATTTTATTCATATTCTCTAAAAATTTAAAAACTATTAAAAACCCTACCAAATTTTCTTACTTGTAATAAATCTGTTCTTAAGTTTAAGAAGGACACCATTAACAAATCTAAAACCAGTAAGATCTATAAGCTATAAGTGGTGTGATAATACCACCAATACATATTGACATTTTGATATTATATAAGTTACACTAAGATTTTATTACGTATTCTCCCCCACATATATGAGGAATAAATTACATTTTCCTGCATGTTATAGGAGAAATATATAAGATCAGAAGTCAGCTGAGAAGTAATAACAATATTACCTGAGAGTGATAAAGCCTATTACGCGAGAGGCTAAAAATTATAATTTATAACTGGCTGCCTGCTTCTCTGTCTGTCTGTCTGTCCGCACGACATCTCGAGAAAGAACTGACCCATGGACTTTATATAATATAATAAACTTTAATTACAAGCGTATAAACGTAGTGAACATTGATACAGTTAGCCTAGATGGTATTACTGTACGAATATCCCCAAAATATTAAAAACTCTGCCAAATATTCATACTCTTGGTAAATATATTCTCTAGTTTAAGAAGGAACCTACCAAAACACTTAAGACCTTAATTACTTTAATTAAGACCTTAAAGACTTAATTTTGTATTTGAACACTGCTATGAAACCTAATGGACAAATATACGAATATCATATATTGATAAATAATTACATAATCTGTAAACCTCATCTGAATTAAAATTAATTTTAAAATAGATAAGGATGTTTTCCATGATAGTGCATGTTTAACTATGGAAATTTACTGAGCAAAATTGACTCTGGAGGCTGACAAATTTTATATTTTGTCTTCCAGATGGTATGCAATATTTATTTTCTGTAGGATCGTCTCTGCCTACAAAAGGATTTGTCCGCAGATCATCTCAATAATGAAATAAGATATACGCTTGTAATGTTGCTAGCTAATTGAGTGATGCTAGCAACGATATACGTATTGTGACGTACTTGTAACTTGTATATTAAAAAAAAAATATTGTTCATATATTTACCATAATTTATATTTTGCGTGAAATGTTTAACATAACGGGATGAGATCCCTTGCAAAATAAAAAAATAAAAATGGATTGAATTATTTTATTTACATCCTTCAAATCGTAATCTGTGGAACAAAATGTAATTGTATAATTTACCGTACTTTGAACTTCAAAGACTCTGTGGTGATGTAACTTTTATTTAAAATATACATTTTAAATATGTATATTTTAAATAAAACATTTTAGTATCCAAATGAGTGAAAATTCACGTCATAACAAGTAGAATACCTGACAAGATTCATCGTCTAATTATATATTATTATAAAGACATACTATATATTCCTTATAACAAGCTATGTATTGATTCATTTATATTTTGCCTTTATATATCTACAGTTATATACAGTTTTATAAATAGCAAGTTAATGTTGTTTATAATATAAGATGTTCCATTGCATATTTTCAAGAATAAACTAAAATGTTTAAATGTCAAGAATGGAAAATGATATAAACATACAGATTATTGATAATAAGTACCTCGTAAATCGAAAACACATTAGTTGTCTTTCTAATTCATTATTGATGTCGCACAATGTTTCGTACACCCTATCAGCAAAACAGCAAGTTGTCGTAACATTTCCGAATGGTTCCTAACCACGCGACGGTGAACACATGTAAATGTTAAAAATCACTTAGAATAAACTTCTGTCATTTGGAATTCATTAATTTGTGCTAATTACAATCCTTTATTTAAATATCATAGTAAAATATGTAACATGTCATTTTTACAGGGGGTTTAAATAAGGCTTTTTTTATTTTTTTGAGAGGAAAATATGTTTTTAGTTTAATGACATGTTATGATTTTTTATTTCTTCCCCCTACAATCATTCTCCAGTAGCCCAACATGAACGCAGGAGACGTCAGCTGGCGGAGTCCGGCTCGACCGGGTAAAGCGGAGTTTCAGGATACATCCGCCGGAGTTCGCTTCAAGGGCTGAAGCGCCTTACAGCGGGCAACTCCAGTACTACAGTACGTAAGTACGCTGTGCCTGGCTTCCTCGCTCTCTCGGTCGCTGTCTCTCGGTCGCTGTCTTTCGGTCGGTGTCTAGCAGTCGAAGTCGTAGAGTCGGAGTCGCCGCCCCCACACACGCCACGATAAGGTGCAAGTAAGTAGGTACTTATTTACCTGCCAAAACACGCCTTTACCTGAACTTGCCTAGTCACTAACGATAGGATAAGTACATGGCATTACGTACTTAAGCTGCTAACAGAATATAATTATAGATATAAAGTGTAGCAAGAAAACAGATCAGTACGAATAGTATTAGGTTCTATTACTAGTAAAGAAGAGTTTAAATTAAGTTTTACTCAATTTAGTTTATCGTTTTCTTTTCGAGGCCACTGGGTTGCTTGACGTACGTTGGCACCAGTGTTCCTGAGCTTCGGGCTAGGCGTAATTTAATTTAGTTTTACTTAGTTTATCGTTTCTTTTCGAGGCCGCTGGGTCGCTTGACGTACGTTGGCTACAGCGTTCCTGAGCTTCGGGCTAGGTTAAATTTAGTTTAATTTTATTTAGTTTATCGTTTCTTTTCGAGGCCGCTGGGTCGCTTGACGTACGTTGGCACCAGCGTTCCTGAGCTTCGGGCTAGGCGTAATTTAATTTAGCTTTTATTTAGTTTATCGTTTCTTTTCGAGGCCACTGGGTCGCTTGACGTACGTTGGCACCAGTGTTCCTTAGTTTCGAGCTCGAGTCGAGCTAGGCGCGAATTTGAGTGAACTAGTGTTCGCATTTAATTTTTTATTTAGTTTATCGTTTCTGTTCGAGGCCGCTGAGTCGCTTGACGTACGTTGGCACCAGCGTTCCTTAGTTTCGAGCTCCAGGCGAGCTAGGCGCGATTTCGAGCGAGCAAGTGTTTACATTTAGTTTTTTATTTAGTTTATCGTTTCTTTTCAAGGCCGCTGGGTCGCTTGACGTACGTTGGCACCAGCGTTCCTTAGTCTCGAGCTCTAGGCGAGCTAGGCGCGATTTCGAGCGAGCTAGTGTTTACATTTAGCATTTATTTAGTTTATCGTTTCTTTTCGAGGCCGCTGGGTCGCTTGACGTACGTTGGCAACCAGTGTTCCTTAGTTTCGAGCTCGAGTCGAGCTAGGCGCGAATTTGAGTGAATTAGTGTTTACATTTAGCCTTTATTTAGTTTATCGTTTCTTTTCGAGGCCGCTGGGTCGCTTGACGTACGTTGGCACCAGTGTTCCTTAGTTTCGAGCTCGAGTCGAGCGAGCTAGGTGCGAATTTGAGTGAATTAGTGTTCGCATTTAGTTTTTATTTAGTTCATCGATTCTTTTCGAGGCCGCTGGGTCGCTTGACGTACGTTGGCACCAGCGTTCCTTACTTTCGAGCACTAGTCGAGCTATGTGTGATTTCGAGCGAACTAGTGTTCGCATTTAGATTTATTTAGCTGTCATTTCTTTTTTTGGCCGCTGGGTCGCTTGACGTAAGTTGGCTCCAGCGTTCCTCGTTTTCGAGCTTCAGTTGAACTAACAACTGTCGTATTAGGGGACGTTTAGGTGGTGGAACAGTCATCCTAAAGAAAATGCTGACGCCTTCCCTTTATTCCCTTTCGTTTCCGAGTCTGCGATGATGAAAGCATGTTGATCCGTTGATCATCGGTGCTGTATTTGCTTCGGCTTTTGGTTTTACATTAATTCGGTTCTGAGCTGAACTTGGAAACTACCTCTCCCTTTCGAACCCTGGATTTTACCCCTCTCGACTGTTCTATCCGGTGTCTTAGGGTTATATAATTTTTATAAACTATCTCTGACCCGATTAAACGTTATAAATTTGGCGCCCGAACAATTGGACGAAATTAAACGATTACATTTTCTTAAAATACTGATTATTTAAGGAAATTAGTTTAAAATGTTTGAAAACGTTATATTTTGCAAGTTTTTTGCAGTTTTTACGCTGGCTGTTGGGAGTATTTTATATTCTGCCAACCTCAAACAAAAGGGCCGATTTAGATAAGGCTAACGATACTAAGGGTGATAAAGATACCCCTGTACCATTGTCAACAGAAACTCGACCTTCGGCCACACTTAACGTTCCCACTAGGCAACCGGAAACAATAAAAGATAAATCCCCAACGGAAAATGACCCATATGTTGGATGGGTCTCTCGCTTAGACAAAACCCAACTACGCAACGAATTATTAAAATACAATCTTGATAGTGAGGGAAAAGTTGACGAATTAAGAAAACGATACGTAGCATATTTACGGTCGGATAAATTAACGACTTCAGAGCATGAGGTCGAGAACGAAAATAATAGGATGGACTATGCGGGCGTATTAGGAGGCAATTCCGTATCTCAAACCCGCAGGATACTGAGCAGCAACGAGCAAAACGAAAGCATGGCTCTTCGTGAAATTCTTGGACTCCCTCCTAACGCTGACAGCAGAACCCTAAGGGAAATGATTTTATCATTAAAAACCAGTAGGGAATCCCAGCCTACAGCTCATGGCACGACGGGAACTCCGCACGCAAACGTAGTACATAGCCACCAATCGATGTTACCGGACTATTCACTTCCGACTTACACACAAATGAATCCGGTCGGACTACAAAAACGATCAGGTGGTTTCGATCGGCAGAAAGATTCGCCTAACTTATGCAACCTAGTAAGAAAATGGAATCTTCGTTTTGACGGAGTGAAAGGACCCGATCTCGTTCTTAGAGAGATTGGATGAGCTACTCGACGCGTACGGCATTGAACGAAACGACATCCTTACAGCCTTGCCAGAGATTTTCCAAAACTCTGCACTTCTGTGGTATAGGAACAATAAGGACTTATGGAACAATTATGTGGATTTTCGGAGGGACTTTGAAACACAGTTCCTTCCTCCTGGATACAAACAAAATCTTGACGACGAGATCCGGAAGCGTACACAAGGTCAAGAGGAGCAATTTAAAGACTTTGTCGTGGCTTTAATGACATTAATGCGCAGAAGAGGCTCGTTAACACTAGACGAAAAACTCAATATTTTATATTCAAACATGCGTCCCGAGTACAAACTTACGATGAAACGACAAGAATGTAGGACCATATCGGATATGATTCACCAGGCTGAGCAGTATGAAGAATATTTGAGGGCCCGAAACACTTACCGGCCTCCTCCACTGCCATCACTCGCACTAGTGCCAGAGACGGCATACTATGCAAAGAAGAAGTTTGATAAATCCCACGAAGCGTCTGCGGTTAGCAAGAACGGCGTTACAAAGACAAAACCCGCTCAGGTAGAAAATGAAATGAGTTGCACCATTCATGGCGAGGCGAACCACACGCAAAGATGGACGACAGAAACCAAAATTGTCAAACCTAACGTTCAAAAAGATAAACGTGAGCTTAACGTGAGGTTCCAAACCCCAGCTAAACACGGTGAGGCGTATACGCGACGACACCATATGTTGGAACTGCGAAAAAAGGGGGCATTTTTTTCGAGAGTGCCAGAGGCCCAAGACCTTGAGGTGTTTTTATTGTAAGCGACAAGGTGTAGCAACTACCGCTTGCAATTGCCAGACGGGAAACGGTCGGTGGACTCAGCCGAGAAGGGGTCACCTGAGTCCCAACCGAAGAAATTAAGAACGACCCCAGAAGACTGGCAGAGTTGGCTTCGCATAATAGCGAATTTTTCTGGATCAGTACAGAGCAGCAGAAATATGGACAGCAGACCACACATCGAAATAGAAATCTACGGTAGCATATTTTCTGCTCTAATAGATACTGGAGCAACGATTTCAATGATGGGAAAGAGATTAGCTGAGCATTTGAGAAGAAACGGAAATGTACCATTTAAACGCCCGATGAAAATCCGGATGGCTGATGGCTCACAGACATCGTTAGAAGAATATTATACGTTCAAAGGCTTGATCTCCTATAGAGATACGACGCATACGTTCGAAGCACTTTGCGTGCCGTCACTTACTTCGGACCTGATAGTTGGTGTCGATTCGATTGAATCGTTGGGGTTGTTGACATATGATTTCCCTCCCAAGACGCGACATGAACATAATATCTTCTTAAAGAAGAGTGATGTAGGGGATGTTGGCGGATTGAATCAGCTTTCAGAAGATGAACAAGAGGTCTTAGAAACATTTCTAACAGAGGAGTTGCCTAAATTTAATGATGTTAGGAATAAAACAACACTAGTTGAACACAATATTCGCTTGATCGATAATACACATATTAAACAAAGAAGCTATACGAGAAACCCGGTATATGAGCAACAAATTGAGCATATAGGATCATTTACGGCTGAAAATTGTTCAGCTCAGAAAAGAAGGCAGTTAAACAGAAGACCACGTCAGGAAGAAATTACGGATGAATCCAATGATGTAGTTATGGTTGATAGGAACCTATGGTATAAAAGGCTATACAAGATGGCCACAAAGGGTGACTCAAATCTAATTATAAAAGATGGGAACCTCTATCGTCGAATAGTAGTAAAAGGAAATAACGGACGCAGACAAGCCCACTGGAAAATGTGTGTTCGCGAAGAAGACCGCCCGAAAGTACTGCAAGAAACTCACGATAAAGAAACTGCAGGTCATTTGGGTGTTAGAAAAACCGCCTTAAAGCTCTCCCAGTATTATTACTGGCCAGGTTGGTTTCGTGACGTAAAGGCATACGTAAAAAAAATGTCTGATATGTCAACGATATAAAGTTGAGCAAACGAAGCCCGCCGGGAAGATGTATTTTCGTAAGCCACAGGGTCCGTGGTACACGGTTACCGCAGATATAGTGGGCCCCTTACCACGATCGAAGAGTGGAAATCTGTTTATACTAGTGTGTCAAGATTACTACAGCAAGTGGTTAGAACTTAGTCCACTTAGATCGGCCACAGCAGCTAATGTGGTAAAGAATTTCAAAGAGATGATTTTGTTCAGATACGGTGCACCCAGCGTTTTAATAACCGATAATGGGTCACAATTTGTTTCGAAAATTTTTCGGGATCTTTGTAGGGACTGGAACGTCGACTGTCAACTGACGGCCCCTTATAGTCCTCAGAGCAATCCAGTAGAACGTTCTAACCGCGTCATCAAAACCTTGATATCGCAATTCGTTGGTGAAGACCACCGATTGTGGGATGCTAAACTAAGTGAGTTTAGGTATGCATTAAACACAGCGACCATGAATCGACAAACTTCACGCCAGCCGTGCTTAATTTTGGACGTGAGCTGAGACTGCCGAAAGCAATATGTGGACCTGCGTTTGAGTATTCCGGCGACCAGGAAACGACTACACGAGAAGAAAGACACGCACAACGAATGGAAGAATTTAAAAGGATTTATCAAAGATCTCATCGCAACTTAGCACGTGCCTTCCAGAGGCAGTCTCGATATTATGACCTCAGACGACGAGATCATAACCTCCGGGTTGGACAGTTGGTCTGGAAAAGACATCATACCCTGTCTTCGGCTCCTGACGCGTATGCATCGAAGCTGGCGCCTCGTTTTGTGGGCCCATTTGAAGTAATTAGGTTTAAAGGCCCAAATATCGTAGAGTTGAAAGACCGCTCGACGAACAAGACTCAAACGGCCCACGTAAAAGACGTAAAAACGTATACGGGATCCAACTGATGGAAATCAATCTGTAGTTTACAGTTATTCGAAAAGTCCTTATGTTTAACTTTTTTCTCATTTTGTTTCCCCGAAGTGGGTGGGGGATGTAACATGTCATTTTTACAGGGGGTTTAAATAAGGCTTTTTTTATTTTTTTGAGAGGAAAATATGTTTTTAGTTTAATGACATGTTATGATTTTTATTTCTTCCCCCTACAATCATTCTCCAGTAGCCCAACATGAACGCAGGAGACGTCAGCTGGCGGAGTCCGGCTCGACCGGGTAAAGCGGAGTTTCAGGATACATCCGCCGGAGTTCGCTTCAAGGGCTGAAGCGCCTTACAGCGGACAACTCCAGTACTACAGTACGTAAGTACGCTGTGCCTGGCTTCCTCGCTCTCTCGGTCGCTGTCTCTCGGTCGCTGTCTTTCGGTCGGTGTCTAGCAGTCGAAGTCGTAGAGTCGTAGTCGCCGCCCCCACACACGGCCACGATAAGGTGCAAGTAAGTAGGTACTTATTTACCTGCCAAAACACGCCTTTACCTGAACTTGCCTAGTCACTAACGATAGGATAAGTACATGGCATTACGTACTTAAGCTGCTAACAGAATATAATTATAGATATAAAGTGTAGCAAGAAAACAGATCAGTACGAATAGGATTAGGTTCTATTACTAGTAAAGAAGAGTTTAAATTAAGTTTTACTCAATTTAGTTTATCGTTTCTTTTCGAGGCCACTGGGTTGCTTGACGTACGTTGGCACCAGTGTTCCTGAGCTTCGGGCTAGGCGTAATTTAATTTAGTTTTACTTAGTTTATCGTTTCTTTTCGAGGCCGCTGGGTCGCTTGACGTACGTTGGCTACAGCGTTCCTGAGCTTCGGGCTAGGTTAAATTTAGTTTAATTTTATTTAGTTTATCGTTTTCTTTTCGAGGCCGCTGGGTCGCTTGACGTACGTTGGCACCAGCGTTCCTGAGCTTCGGGCTAGGCGTAATTTAATTTAGCTTTTATTTAGTTTATCGTTTCTTTTCGAGGCCACTGGGTCGCTTGACGTACGTTGGCACCAGTGTTCCTTAGTTTCGAGCTCGAGTCGAGCTAGGCGCGAATTTGAGTGAACTAGTGTTCGCATTTAATTTTTATTTAGTTTATCGTTTCTGTTCGAGGCCGCTGGGTCGCTTGACGTACGTTGGCACCAGCGTTCCTTAGTTTCGAGCTCCAGGCGAGCTAGGCGCGATTTCGAGCGAGCAAGTGTTTACATTTAGTTTTTATTTAGTTTATCGTTTCTTTTCAAGGCCGCTGGGTCGCTTGACGTACGTTGGCACCAGCGTTCCTTAGTTTCGAGCTCTAGGCGAGCTAGGCGCGATTTCGAGCGAGCTAGTGTTTACATTTAGCATTTATTTAGTTTATCGTTTCTTTTCGAGGCCGCTGGGTCGCTTGACGTACGTTGGCACCAGTGTTCCTTAGTTTCGAGCTCGAGTCGAGCTAGGCGCGAATTTGAGTGAATTAGTGTTTACATTTAGCCTTTATTTAGTTTATCGTTTCTTTTCGAGGCCGCTGGGTCGCTTGACGTACGTTGGCACCAGTGTTCCTTAGTTTCGAGCTCGAGTCGAGCGAGCTAGGTGCGAATTTGAGTGAATTAGTGTTCGCATTTAGTTTTTATTTAGTTTCATCGATTCTTTTCGAGGCCGCTGGGTCGCTTGACGTACGTTGGCACCAGCGTTCCTTACTTTCGAGCACTAGTCGAGCTATGTGTGATTTCGAGCGAACTAGTGTTCGCATTTAGATTTATTTAGCTGTCATTTCTTTTTTTGGCCGCTGGGTCGCTTGACGTAAGTTGGCTCCAGCGTTCCTCGTTTTCGAGCTTCAGTTGAACTAACAACTGTCGTATTAGGGGACGTTTAGGTGGTGGAACAGTCATCCTAAAGCAAATGCTGACGCCTTCCCTTTATTCCCTTTCGTTTCCGAGTCTGCGATGATGAAAGCATGTTGATCCGTTGATCATCGGTGCTGTATTTGCTTCGGCTTTTGGTTTTACATTAATTCGGTTCTGAGCTGAACTTGGAAACTACCTCTCTCCCTTTCGAACCCTGAATTTTACCCCTCTCGACTGTTCTATCCGGTGTCTTAGGGTTATATAATTTTTATAAACTATCCCTGACCCGATTAAACGTTATAAATATTTTATATATGTATATATGTATATTATATATATATATATATATATAATATATTCTGTATGTATGTATATTTAAAACGGAAAGTCTAATTAGGAGGACTACCATACAACACTTTTGCTTAATTTTACCATATATATCATTACTAATAAAATTAGTAACCCTATTCATATAGCTAATGAGCTGTAAAGAAACTTTAAAGTAAATATAATAAAGTTTAGGAAAACACCATGCAAGAAACAGTTTGTTACTCCAGTATGAAAGTTTTAACCCACTAAAGTTTTAACGTAAATGACTATAAACTCAGAAACTATAGAACGTATCCGCTTGAACCTATTCAAACATTCATTT
Source organism: Homalodisca vitripennis (assembly GCF_021130785.1). NCBI lineage: Eukaryota > Metazoa > Arthropoda > Insecta > Hemiptera > Cicadellidae > Homalodisca > Homalodisca vitripennis. The sequence goes on from NW_025776320.1 coordinate 222,426, forward strand.
AATAAAGAGATAAAAATGCAAATTTTACTCAGTTTTTTTCAATCCTTGCGTACATTTTGAGTATAAAATAGAATTTCACAATAAATCAATCAAAATTTTACAGCGAGCTTGGAAGAATATCTTCACAATCATAACAAATATTAATGAATATGAAAGAAAATAAAGTAGGGTAACTGGTTTAAATGGGGAACAGTAAACTTATTTATAAAAAAATAAATACACACACACACACACACACACACACACACATATATATATATATATATATATATATATATATATATTCTAAGAAGGCTAAGCTATTGAGTATCTAAAAATCAATTTTGAATATTACCAAAAATTATGCAATCGATCAAAGCACTTACTATTTAATACATAAACATTTCCTTGTAATATCAACCTATGTCCAACAATTTTAAAAATTTATATTAATTAAAAAAAGTTTAGTTATGCAGTCTCTGAATCACCTTAAAGTTTTGGGTGCGCATACATATAGAAAATGTTGAGATTTCATAGACATAAAAAAGCCTTTACATACATACATCCATATCTAGAACCGGTTGATTTCTCTTTTGTGTCGCTTTTGCTTATTTTACTATCCATGTAAGTTTGCGTTTACATCGGTAATTTGCTAATATAAAGGGTTTACGGAAACCAGCCTTAGTATTTTAATATAAAATATATAACATCGTTTTAAAATCTGAGACACCCAGACGTATACTTACAATTCCAGCCATAGGTGTTTTATGTTTGAATCTTTCAGTCTTACAAAGAAATAAGCTTTAATACATTGCTCGCTTTAAATTGGCTAACAAATGTAAGGAACCAAACATTGTTTTCTGCTGGACTGCATACATGTATCTACACTCATCCGATGAAGATATTTTATTCATAAACAATGTATAATGTAAAATATGTATCTATCTATATATTGTATCTAAATATATTATATATATATATATTTTACATATTTCAATATATTACATATAAATACCAAGTAATATAAAATACTTTTTACTTTCACATTCGCCTATAAAATTACCTGCTTTTAGTAGAAGTAGTGAATCTTGTTTGCGTGGATTTAAACTCAGTAATGCTACCGGAACGTGAGAGGTAATTGTATGTGTTATGAGAGTAATATATTGTAACCTTTTGCAAGTAAATGGCATTTTATATAGCTAAACATCACAGAAAAATATTTTATTAACAGTCTTTAGTCTGGTTAGATACAAAAGAAAAGTTATATTGAATTTACGTGCCCCTTAGGTTACCACGAGGCGCAGCATGTCACACAGTTTACACACAGGAAGTGTAATTCAGTCCCAGGAGTCTCTGCGGTCGTGTGTCACACTCTGCGTGATATCAAACAATCTCCGCGTAGATTACCTTGATGTTGACTTATTGTTTTGTGAGCTGCCGCTTCCTTTCACATGTCTTATTTGCGGCAGTACTACCTTTTACAGGGGATATAACATGCAAGGAAACACAAATAACCACTGGAGCTTTATGCTTAATGGATCGCATTTTTTTTTTTAATTTTTAGAAACTCCTAAAAAATATTGTTTTGAGGTTTAGAGGTTATAAATACTTTATTTTTAGAGTACATTATTTGTATTTAATGCTTAAATCTTCAGTAGTGTTTTTTACATCACATTGTACTTAGATAAGTTTTCTGTTCATAATATTATTTCATGGTTGGCAAAGTGAAAACACTTTATTTAACCCATATTTGTCTTAAATGTCCAAATTATCTATATTTTTAGGTTATATTACTTGTACATACCAAAATATCCTAAAAATAAAGATTTACAAGTACACTTTGTGTTAGGCCTTACAAAAAAATTAATTCAAGATATGTTATAAAGTCAAAAGTTTTATTTTGTATAGATAAGGTTAAACTGGTATTATGATTTTGTGTGTCTGATTTATTCTTAGTATATAAGTGTAAGCAGTTGGCGAAAGCGGGCCGATTAATATAAGTAGGTTTGTTAATTTAGACTGTTCAGTGTTTTTAAATACATTGAGGAGTTGCATTGAGTGGATTGTGTTGGCCTTGCGATTTGTCCCAATCAAATTTTGATTTGATAACAATTGATTCTGACGTAAACAGTTAATAAGCATGTTCTGAAGTTAAACGCACACTGTACACGTATTGCAGTATTCTAAATTATATAAATAATATATGAAAAGGTAACAGTCGCATTCACAATATCATAACGAATTATATTTCTAAGTTAACAAATACACCTTGCAGATAATAAGTGTTGCATGGAGTACTAGGAGACAGTTGGATAATATTACTGTTTTTATTCGTTAAGTATATAGGAGTTAGTTTTAAATATTAATATAATTTTATCTGCCAAGCCAGCGAATACGATGTTCAATATTTAATTATTAATAGAATTTTCCTTACAATGTTTTGCCGAGTTTAAATACTTCGAAGTAGACTTGAAGTATCAAAATTTGAAACATATAAATAGTTTAGTCCTTGAGGCTTGTTAATTTTGTAGTTGATTAATTATTATTACATTTATATTGTTGAACTGTTTAAAAATTTTAAACTACAAAGTAATTTAAATGTTTTGTCCCTCTCATATCTGCTAGCTAAATTGTTTAGTTTAACAATTAATTACCAATTTTACTATACCAAACGTTACAAAATGTTTGAGCGTTATCAAACGGGCAAGAAAATTTTAATTCTGTACCTCTGTCTGTCCGCACAATGTTTTGGAAATGCACTGACCTATAGACTTAAAAAGGTGCACAGGACTTCATTTCCTGTAACGGCAATTGTGGGAATAACTCCATGGGATTTAGGTTAGTGAACATTTTTAATGGTCCTGTAGGTAACCGTGATAAAATCAAGAAAATAGCAGATTTAATATATACAAATCTCATTACAACCATAATATTTTTTAAATTTTACCTATTACCGCATGTAGCTTAACCCCAAAAACTCTAGCAGTATAATGGTGATTTAGTGTGCTAAATTTTATTATTGAAACACGTATATAAAACCTAATGTAATGCAAATTATTGTTAAGTTACCTTATTGTTAGTGTTAATTATTGTTCCAAGTTACCTCCATAAAGATTTCATCAGCAGACTAGAAATTTTATAAAAAGTTAATTTCTACATAACATGAAAGACAGGAATGAGTTCCAAAGTCTCGTTGAAGCCTATCACTCAGTAGACTAACAAATCAAGGGATGTAAAAATTGATTAGCCCTACGACTGTCTGACGTTCTCTCTGTATAATATTGAAATGAGCTAGAGACATTACATTTTGCATTGCACTTCAGCGAAGCCTGTCATGCAACACGTGTTGTGGTGAATTCTACCTGGATTAATCTTGCTGGTTTTTAGAATTTATATAACAGTAAGATAGGAATAAGCCACACGAGTTGTGACGTATTAAGTTACATAAAACTATTTACTTCAACTTCGTTTTATTTACAACAACAGACAGACAGAAAGACAATCTGATAGTGAAGAAATTTTTACAGCTTCCAAGTCGGACAAATGGGCAGTTTACAAAGACAGGATTACTCAGTGTTAACCCTTCTAAGGAGCAGCCACACTCGGTATTACGTGACTTTGTTATCTTTAAAAAAAAAACACCGCGACCGCTAGTCTGAGTCGTTAAATAATACGTCATAACTCAATTCTTGTTTCAAACAGCTATTAATATATCTAATGTAATCTCCTTTAGTGGGGTTTGTAAGGCTAATGAGCTCAGTAAACAGTCTTTATTCTCTTTAATACCAATGAATAATTAGAAATATATATTTATCAAAAATAATACTATATAATTTTATGTAAATACCATTGAAGTGCTGGTGCAGAATTGTAATATTCTTTACGTTATATCTGAATAAGTATTTTAAATGTTATAGAATTAAATTATTTGGATATAGACTTGGACAATTTTTTTACATTCAGGTAATAGTGATCGTTTCTATATAACTTTTTGGGGTAAACATTTCGTTAAAACATTGTCTATTAGTTTAGGAAAATTAATACTTATCATTGAGGTTTATAATTTTTGGCTTTGTTTGTTTAATTAGTTTTTGATAAAAGTTATACATTCCAAGTATGTAATCTATAAACTATACACATCAATTGTAAGTTCGAAATTAGACGTTGAGCGATTCGATTACACTCTTAAAGGCGCTTTTAATGAGGTGGGAAAGGATTTGCAACCAATGACTTACAGAAATTTTAGAAAAGACCGTTGGTGGTTCAAGTTACTGTATTGGATTTTGTTAAGGATAAACGAAAATTGATACTTTTGTCTTTTAGATAATTATGATAGTAACGCATAAATCCTACTATAAACAAACTTGTGAACATGCTTGTGTAGGATCTAATTATCAAATTATTAAATATTATATTTGGTTAATTGTTTAGTAACACTTTCCTTATACCTATAATATCGAATTTATTGGCTCTTTGTTGTATCTAATTATTTTTACAAGATTATATGGAGTCCACCGATAGTAAATGCTACTTCATGGAATTTGACCGATCGTTAGTATAGCATATAATTCAGAGTATCTTGAAAATGATTGAGTAAAAAAATATAAATATATTATATTTTTTCTTAGCCATTGCTGAAATATTCTTCTTCTAGGAATCTCAATAGTTTGGCTAGTCATATTAATTCGCTTGTCATTGTTTCTAAATACCGCAAAGAGAACGAATTTAGCTACGCACTTTAAATTTTACGTTTGAAATAGATTATTCACAGGAAATATTGTTTTTCATTATGTAAAAATCACTGTATGGAATTGGGCTGTCTTTACATCGCTCAAATGTTTACAGATTATCTAAAGTCGATTAAAATATACATGGCAAAACATTTTGTGTCTTGATACATTAAATGAACATGATAAAAGAGGATAAATACCGAGGGATGTTCATTATGCTAGAGAGTACTGAAAATTATCTTTTTGGTCCTCATATATTTTACAATACACGATTAGTTTGTATCATTGTAGTAAAAATGGTAGTAATCTAGTTACTTCTAATAAAGATACTTTTTACTCTCTTACAAACATATAACTACAGTGTAGGATACACTAATAAAACTTTCTTTATGATTTAACGGGTTGAGATATCGAATTTATGTATAAAGATAAATAAAATAAAGTGAAGCTTTAATTATTTAACCCTATAGATGCAGGGACAAAATTAAGACTTTTCTTTAACTTCACTATAATGTATTTATGAAACACATTCCTCGCTCGTTACAAGGAATTAATTGTGTGTGAAGAGAAAATAAAAATGTTAGGCAACAACTGTTTTCGCTACTCCATTTTACTTTTTTTTTATTAATTTAATATGTGTTTTCCATGAGTTTTTAATATTCAGTATTTATTAATCCTATGCAGTTTTAAGGTAAATATAAGAGGTGACAGGAAATGTGGGAATATTTACAGATTGTGTGAGGCTATTTTAGTGGTCGCGCATAACTTTATATTACCTTGCCTATATTGATCCATGTTATGTTCTAAAACGAAAGTTTAATTTATTCAAAGAGTAGCGTGCCTTGACAATAAAATTATAAGTGGAGATCCATACATTTTACTTAAATGTATGAATTCTTATGTATAATTTAGGTTGTAATCAGTTGAAATCCTTATTATCATTTATCTCAGGTTAATTTTTTTTAGTGAACTATGTAAGAAATTAAGTATTGATATATGCAAAACCAATCTATTGTACTGTAGATTCATTAAAAAATAGTAACTTAAGGTTTTATCTTCATCATCAAACACTTCAGAGATCACATTGTAAAGATTGACTAATAGAAATGTTTGATATAATAGGATCTAATTAACATAAAATGTTATATTCTTTAATATTACAGAATTTTTACAGCATTTACATCTGTATTAAGTATATACCACATGTAAAATGTTCCTGAGTGGTAATATTGGTTTTCCGGGTTATTAAACTCATATAATTAATTTGAGTTTATATTTGTTAACCATTCAAACAAAGAGATTCCCATTGTAATTAATGTTTTAAAGGTTTGTATAATTTAATTGCGTTTTGTGAACATTAGAAAGTAAACGTGGAGTTTTGCAATTTTTTAATGATAATATAAAAACTACAGTATTTAGCGTTCAAAACCTAGTTTAATGCTATGATCTTTTCAAATATCGCAATCAATACTATCATCTTTAATTAGAAAAGGGTATTTGGAATGTCAACCCTGCCCTTGATTATAATATGTTAAGCGGCCCGTAAAGCATCACATCCATAATAAATGCTACTGGGTTATTGCTTGCACTAGACAGGATTTATGTCAAGTGTTTCGTGGGCTCAGATCTGGCCTACTCTAGTAAATAATCCGAGGTTGTATGTTTAATGGCCCGTGCAGCATCACATGTGTGACGTATGTCACTAGTGATTGTTCGCACTAGACAGGATCTATGTTTTGTGCTCTGTGGGCTCAGATCTGTTCAACTCTAGTAAATTATCGAGTTAATATGTTTAATAGCCCGTGCAGTGTCACATCTATGACGTTTGTCATAGTCATTGTTGGCACTAGACAGGATTCAAGTCAAGTGTTTCTTGGGCTCAGATCTGGCCTACTCTAGTAAATAATCCAAAGTTGTATGTTTAATGGCCCGTGCAGCATCACATGTGTGACGTATGTCACTAGTGATTGTTCGCACTAGACAGGATCTATGTTTTGTGCTCTGTGGGTTCAGATCTGTTCAACTCTAAGAAATTATCGAGGTAGTATGTTTAATGGCCCGTGCAGTGTCACATCTATGACGTTTGTCATAGTCATTGTTGGCACTAGACAGGATTCAAGTCAAGTGTTTCGTGGGCCCAGATCTGCCCAACTCTAGTAAATTATCCGAGGTTGTATGTTTATTGGCCCGTGCAGTGTCACATCTATGACGTTTGTCATAGTCATTGTTGGCACTAGACAGGATTCAAGTCAAGTGTTTCGTGGGCCCAGATCTGCCCAACTCTAGTAAATTATCCGAGGTTGTATGTTTAATGGCCCGTGCAGTGTCACATCTATGACGTTTGTCATAGTCATTGTTGGCACTAGACAGGATTCAAGTCAAGTGTTTCGTGGGCCCAGATCTGCCCAAATCTAGTAAATTATCCGAGGTAGTATGTTTAATGGCCCGTGCAGTGTCACATCTATGACGTTTGTCATAGTCATTGTTGGAACTAGACAGGATTCAAGTCAAGTGTTTCGTGGGCCCAGATCTGCCCAACTCTAGTAAATTATCCGAGGTTGTATGTTTAATGGCCCGTGCAGTGTCACATCTATGACGTTTGTCATAGTCATTGTTGGCACTAGACAGGATTCAAGTCAAATGTTTCGTGGGCTCAGATCTGTTCAACTCTAGTAAATTATCGAGTTAATATGTTTAATGGCCCGTGCAGTGTCACATCTATGACGTTTGTCATATTCATTATTGGCACTAGACAGGATTCAAGTCAAGTGTTTCGTGGGCCCAGATCTGTCCAACTCTAGTAAATTATCCGAGGTTGTATGTTTAATAGCCCGTGCAGCATCACATGTGTGACGTATGTCACTAGTGATTGTTCGCACTAGACAGGATCTATGTTTTGTGCTCTGTGGGCTCAGATCGGTTCAAATCTAGCAAATTATCCGAGGTTGCATGTTTAATGGCCCGTGCAGCATCGCATCTGTGACGTATGTCACTATTGATTGTTCGCACTAGACAGGATCTATGTTTTGTGCTCTGTGGGCTCAGATCTGTTCAACTCTAGTAAATTATCCGAGGTTGTATGTTTAATGGCCCGTGCAGTGTCACATCTGTGACGTATATCACTAGTGATTGTTGGCACTACCCAGGATCTATGTTATGTGCTCTGCGGGCTCAGATCTGTTCAACTCTAGTAAATTTATCGAGGTAGTATATTTAATAACCCGTGCAGTGTCACATCTATGACGTATGTCACTAGTCATTGTTGGCACTAGATTGGATTCATGTCACGTGTTTCGTGGGCCCAGATCTGGCCAACTCTAGTAAATTACCCGAGGTTTTATGTTTGATGGCCCGTGCAGTGTCACAACTGTTACGTTTCTGACTAGTGATTGTTGGCACTTGACAGGTTTTAGAAATAACTTACTAGAAATTATTATTATTGAATTATTTTTGTCATGATTAACGGATTATATTTCAATGAAATATAAATTATATTTGTACACGTCCTTTTCAATTCTTGCACATTAACATTCATTAAATGGTTACAGAAATCGCTTTAAAGAATATAAATTAAGAATTTTATTTATTGAGATTTCTATCATCATAGTGATTCACTGATTATTTAATAATAAAGGTGGTAAATAACAATAAATCTGGAGGTTAAAACTTTTATTGAGGCAAACTGGTATACACAGTATATAATGGTCTTCATGATTTAACTAAAGGTAATTTTAATTGTATTTTCAGGTACATTCATTTATTCTTATTTTTAATAGAATAGCTTTATTGCTTTTAAGTAACAATTTTTTGCTTAATTTAATTATAATTTATTGCTATTAATTTAAGGTCACAGTAACACAGAATGTCTACAAACCTTCGTCGTTATATATGATTGCAAAAACATATACAGGGTTGGTGAAAAGTCACGGGACGGCTTAATATATTTTTTACCGTTACAGGTTGGTACATTATTTGTAACCATGACAACTGCATTAAATAGGTTTCATACAGTTTGATTGTAACATTTCATATAATATAATTTATTTCAATATTGACTGGCAGTCTAAGCAATATTTTAAATACAAATATTTTATACGTGTAAAAGTCTGTGCACCTCATTTTATACAACCCAAAGATTGGTTAAATTTACTACTAAATAATACAGCTTGAAAATAAAAAGAAATGTGTATATATATATTGCACCATTAATTATTGTTTTATTGCATAAAACGAATACGTGTTTTAATTAACTTTTCAGAACTATATGAGTTTCAAATCTCAAATATGTAAGACACAAAATCCTAAGGTGTTAAACGCCAGACGTCGTGTCAGCGTGGGAGTTTGGTATTTTCCCTTTAGATCTCTTCTTTGACAGAGAGAAAACAGAACTTGAGAAGATTAACATTTGCAATAGCAAGCAAAGATATAGTTTTTCAAGAAACTTTAGACTCTAAGTGACGACAGTTGTAGTGCATAAATACCGATCGAAATTGTATTTCTTCACTAGCAACTGGTGGGCGAATGACCCTTTTTCATTTAACGCTCAGTTTATAACATTCTATTGTAAATAGACAGATAATAAATTAAATAAGAATATAACATAAATAATTTGTTTGCTTCTATAACATAAAAACATAGTCCGACGTGAATGTAAAACAAACTTCTTTGAAGCCATGAACACATACAATTCTAGATAATAAAAGAGTTACAAATTTAAGCTGAAAACATTATAAAATCATATGAAAAATATGTACTAATTTATGTTTAAGTTCCCTGTTTTTATTCTCGTTACTAGCCAGACAGATTTATGTTGTTGTTCATAAACCCCAGAACTACCTTTATAAAGCTCAACAAAAACAGTTAGCAGTGAAAAATCTGTGGTGCGTTACTGCTACTCCAGAATAACTGCAGGTATTCTAACGCAATGGCCTGAAAACAGGCTTTGCATAGAAATGGGCGAATATCCCGGAGGAAGGAAATTGTTACCTTCCTTGTAAATCACACAAGTTTGTATATGTCACAATCTCTTTACATTGTCATCGCGATCAGTCGACGGAAAATATAGAGACAATTATTGCTGTATTGTATATTTTTAGATGTTGTTCATAGCCGCCCTATGTGTCTGGAGCGTCTATGCTTAGGTGTCAACAGCTTCGCTGTTTAAAAACCACGATTACTAAATTCATTTGGCATGATCATTTGTGTACTTTTATTACAGTAAATATATATCCTATAAAAGATATCTCGTGTTAATTTCCAGTAGTTTTTTTATCATGGATAGCATAGTTCAAAGTGAAATAACATTCAAATGGACAATTCATATTTTTTTAGTAGTAATATACGTCCCCATTCTCATTGAAGAATCCTAGTTATAAAAAAATGAAATATATAAAGTATATATATATATATATATACATAATGTGTTTAAGTTGTGGCTAGTAGCTCAATGGTGGAGAACCTGTGTTTCTGGACACAATTTTTCCGTGGTTAAAGTTCTTTTTGACTCTGCAAGGATTGCTAAGGAACAGGATTGGTTCAGGATATCTGTCTCGAAAACTACATGGCTAAGGGTAGGCTACATACAAAAAATGATATACATGTAGCTCTATGTGTTTATACCTGTATGTCACACATACGAATTTATAAGGCTGTAATAATTTTTTTTTAACATTTATATAGTAAGCGATTTTCTCGTCGCTAACATGATTATTTATAAGGCTGATGTAACCATGTTTCGTTACAAATAACCAAATCACATAGAATACAAAAACACTTACATTGACGCTAGCTTAATCATCTAACTCACATAGAAACAAATGCAACATACCGAGTACGAGGCTGCACTTAGTAGGAAAGTAGTTAAGAGTTATTGGGTATTTCCTAAACATTATATAATCTGTTCATAAACAAAAACATATTGCTACATAGGAAGTTTGGCCATTTAAGATATGTGGTATGACAAAATATTAATTTACATACTACGCTGATTGTGGAAAACAATTATATAAACGATATTGCTGCCAAAGGATGAGTTTTATTCCTCAGGTGTGTAACGTAAACAAATCCTGCAAACATTCTTTTTTGCCATCGTTAATTTTGCTTTAATTAAAAACTATATTTAAAATCTTATTAATAAACTTAACTTCGAGTAACAATTTTAGTGATTTCGTTATAATTTAGAGTTTATAGTAAATCAATCTATTTCTCTTATGTAATTTAAGTTTTTTTTAATATACAACTAAGGCCTAATAAAGGTTTTTAAGATGAAAAGCTACAACCAAACAAAAGGTAAGCCATATAATTTAAATCGATATACAATCACATCTTGTGGTTAAAGTTTATGTTAGGATACACCAATATGTCAGGTAATTCACAGGAACCCACAATTGAAAATATTGGAGTTTTTCTTTAAATGTTTGAAAAAGTGCCCGATGAGCTATACTTCGTGTCACCAAATCACCTCTAATCAAGACTAGTTATCGGATTTATAAACTATACATTACCCGAACGGAAACATATACGCAAATGATGACTATTAAATAGGAAACGTTACTTACATACAGCACGTGAACGTGTGTTCCAGTGTATCTAACTATGAATGTGCATTTACTCAAATTGTGGGCTCATACGAAATTAATTAATTAGTCACCAGACATTGTTCCACTTGAGTTATCCATTGCCTCTGTACTGCCCGTATCACGTTAGGGCTGTAACATATTCCCGGGCGGGCTCAATGTGCAAACACGTTTATCGTTGCGTGCACAACACTCGTTTGTTTGGTAATTTTTTACTGGTCCCCTATTTACGTCCACGACTACGCGAAATTTAAAATCAATGATTGGGTGGTTTCCAGGAATAAATTTTTAAAGGAGCAGCAATGTTTCAAACGTATAATTCAGAATTTTTATTTTTATAACATAATGATTATTTTAGCATGATCTTCAATACTCGTAATGATAAACAACTTTAATGTTTCAGGCCTGTAAACGTAGTTAGCTTTGCTATTGTTAGCCTACATGGTATAATTGTATGTATATTCCCTTAAAATTTTAAACCATTAAAAACTCTACCAAATTTTCGTACCTGTAATAAATCTGTTCTCCAGTTTAAGAAGGAAATCGTTAACAAATGTAATATCTATAAGCGATAAGTGGTGTGATAATACCACCAATACATATTGACATTGTGATATTATATAAGCTACACTAAGATTATATTACGTATTCTCCCCCACTACATATGAGGAGTAAATACAATTTTTCTGCAGGTTATAGGAGAAATATATAAGATCACAAATCACCTGATAAATAATAACAATATTACCTGAGAGTGATAGAAGCCTATTACGCGAGAGGCTGAAAATGTTAATTTTAAACTGGCTGCCTGCTTCTCTGTCTGTCTATCCGCACGACATTTCGAGAAAGAACTTACCCATGGACTTGAAAGTTTGCACGGAATAATAAACTTTAATTACAAGCCTATAAACGTAGTGAAAATTGCATATATTCTCTAGTTTGAGAAGGAACCTACAAACACTTAAGAACACTCACTGAAACATTTACTATTTGAACACTGCTATGAAACCTAATGGACAAATATACGAATATCATATAAGATATATGGATCAATAATCAATCTGTAAACCTTATCGGAAAATTTGTTTTTTATTTTTTAAAATAGATAAGGATGGTTTCGATGATAGTGAATGTTTAACTTTGGAAATTTACTGATCAAAATTGACTGTGGAGGCTGACACGTTTTATCTTTTGTCTTCCAGAATATTTATTTTCTGTAGGATCGTCTCTGTCTACAAAAGGATTTGTCCGCAGATCATCGCAATAATGAAATAAGATATACTCTTGTAATACTGCAAACATAATGAGTGATGCTAGCGACGAGATACGTGGGTGATGCACCTGTTACTTTTATATTTAAAAAACTAAATATTTTTCATATATTTACCATAATTTATAGTTTGTGTAAAATTTTTAATATAACGTGATGAAATCCCTGTCAAAGTAAAAAAAATGCATTGAATTATTTTGCTATTTACATCTTTCAAATCGTAATCAGTGGAACAAAATGTAATTGTAATTGACCGTACTTTGAACTTCAAAGTCTATGTAGTGATGTAACATTTATTTACTTACTAAATTGTATCCAAATGAGTGAAAATTCACATCATAACACGTAGAAGACTTGACAAGGTTCAGCGTCCAATTATATATTATTAAGAAGGTATGCTATATATTTCTTATAAGAAGCTATGTATTGATTAAATTATATTTTGCCTTTATATATCTACTATTATAAACAGTTTATAATTATTAATTAATGTTGTTTATGATATAAGTTGCTTCATTAAATATTTTAAAGAGTAAACTAAAATGTTTAAAATGTCAAGAATGGAAAATTATATAAACATACAGAATAATGATAATAAGTACTTCGTAAATAGAAAAACACATTAGTTGTCTTTCTAATTAATTATTAATGTCGCACAATGTTTCGTACACGTTATCAGCAAAACAGCAAGTTGTCGTAACATTTCCGAATGGTTCCTAACCACGCGATGGTGAACACATGTAAATGTAAAAAATCACTTAGAATAAACTCCTGTCATTTGGAATTATTTAATTCGTGTTAATTGCAATTATTTTTTTAGATAACGTATAGTACAATATTCTGTATATACAGAATATTGTACTATACGTTATCTAAATATATATATATGTATATATATGTATGTGTATGTGTGTGTGTGTGTGTGTGTGTGTGTGTGTGTGTGTGTGTGTGTGTGTGTGTGTGTGTGTGTGTGTGTGTGTGTGTGTGTGTGTGTGTGTGTGTGTGTGTGTGTGTGTGTGTGTGTGTGTGTGAAATGTATGTATATTTAAAACTGAAAGTCCAATTAGGAGGACTATCATACCACACTTGTTGCTTAATGTTACCATATATATCATTACTAATATAATTATGAAAATAGCAACACTATTCACATAGCTAATGTCATGAAACTTTAAACTAAACATGATAAAGTTTAGGAAAACACCATACAAGAAACAGTTTTTTAGTGCGATATGATGAAAGTTTTAACCCACTTTTGTTAAAGTGTTAACGTAAATGACTGTAAACACAGACACTGTAGCACTTATCCGCTTGAACCTATTCAAACATGTAATAAAGAGATAAAAATGCAACTTTTCCTCATTTTTTGACTTCCACTCCTTGCGTACATCTGGAGAATGAAATTGTATTTCAGAATAACTAATTAAAAATTTTACAGCGAGCTTGGAAGAATATCTTCACAATCGTAAAAAATATTAATTAATATGAAATTAAATTAAATCAGATAACTGCTTTAAAAGGGGGACAGTAGTATACATACTTATAAAAATTTATATGCACACATATATTTGTGTATATATATATATATATATATATATATATACAGTCTCTGTATTACCATACAGTGTTGCCATAAGACTCGGTTGCTCCACCGTACTTTGGGATCGTCATCGCAGTGCACTCAATTGTGCACCTGATGTGGCAATGAGAATACGTCTTCACACAGAATGGAATAGTTTTCGTAGTCTGAGTGTCGCTTTCGTCTAAACGATGCGGGGAGTTTCATTTTCAGTTTCTTCGTTCTTCGTTGCCGACTGTTTCTGGATCGCATCTGACGAACATGACTTCAGATTTCAGGAGTCTGCAACAGTATTAGATTTCAGATGTTGCACGTGTGAGGAAGGTAAACTGGAGCTATACTAAACATTCGCATTGAATCAACCCTTCCCACCATAGCTGCGTTATGTGTGAATCTTTCAATCTTACGAAGAAATAAGCTTTACTACATTGGTCGCTTTAATTTGGGTAACCAAGATAAGGAACCAAACATTGTTTTCTGCTGGACTGCATACATGTATCTACACTCATCCGATGAAGATATTTGATTCATAAACATTACATAATATAAAATATGTATATATTCATACATTATATCTAAATATATTAAATTATTAAATATATATATATATATATATATATATATATATATATATATATATATATATATATATAATATTAGTTTCACATTCGTCTATAAAAATACCTTTTTTTAGTAGAATTAATGAATCTTGCTTGCGTGGATTTAAACCTAGTAATTCTACCGGAAAGTAAGAGTAATTTAATTGTATGTGTTATGAGTGTAATATATTGTTAACTTTTTTGCAACTGAATTTCATTCTATATAGCTAAACATTACAGAAAAATATTTTATTAACAGTCTTTTGTCTGGTTAGATACAAAAGAAACGTTATATTGAATTTACGTGCCTCTTAGGTTACCACGAGGCGCAGCGTGTCTCACAGTTTACACACCGAAACTGTAATTCAGCCCCAGGAGACTCGGCGGTCGTGTGTCACACTCTGCGTGATATCAAACAATCTCCGCGTAGATTACCTTGATGTTGACTTATTGTTTTGTGAGCTGCTTCCCTTCACATGTCTTATTTGCGGCAGTACTATCTTTTACAGGGGATATAACATGCAAGGAAACACAAATAACCACTGGAGCTTTATGCTTAATGGATCGCATTTTTTGGAATTTTTAGAAACTCCTAAAAAATATAGTTTTGAGGTTTAGAGGTTATAAATACTTTATTTTTAGAGTAAATTATTTTTATTTAATGCTCAAATCTTCAGTAGTGTTTTTTTACATCACATTGTACTTAGATAATTTTTCTGTTCATAATTTTATTTCATGGTTGGCAAAGTGAAAACACTTTATTTAAACCCATATTTGTCTTAAATGTCCAAATTATCTATATTTTTAGGTTATATTTCTTGTACATACCAAAATATACTAAAAATAAAGATTTACAAGTATACTTTGTGTTAGGCCTTATAAAAAAATTAATTCAAGTTATGTTATAAAGTCAAAAGTTTTATCTTGTATAGATAAGGATAACTGGTACTATGATTTTGTGTGTCTGATTTATTCTTAGTATATAAGTGTAATCAGTTGGCGAAAGCGGGCCGATTAATATAAGTAGGTTTGTTAATTTAGACTGTTTAGTGTTTTCCAAAACATTGAGGAGTTGCATTGAGTGGATTGTGTTGGCCTTCCGATTTTTCCAATCAAATTTTGATTTGATAACAGTTGATTCTGACGTAGACAGTTAATAAGCATGTTCTGAAGTTAAACGCACACTGTACACTTATTGCAGTATTCTAAATTATATAAATAATATATGAAAAGTTAACAGTCGCATACACAATATCATAACGAATTATATTTATAAGTTAACAAATACACCTTGCAGATAATAAATGTTGCATGGAGTACTAGGAGACAGTTGGATAATACTACTGTTTTTAATTCGTTAAGTATATACGAGTTAGTTTGAAATATTAATATAATTTTATCTGCCAGGCCAGGAATACGATGTTCAATATTTAATTATAAATAGAATTTTCCTTACAATGTTTTGCCGAGTTTAAATACTTCGCAGTAGACTTGAAGTATCAAAATTTGAAACATATAAATAGTTTAGTCCTTGAGGCTTGTTAATTTTGTAATTGATTAATTATTATTACATTTATATTGTTGAACTGTTTAAAAAAATTTAAACTACAAAGTAATTTAGATGATTTGTCCCTCTCATATCTGCTAGCTAAATTGTTTAGTTTAACAGTTAATTACCAATTTTACTATACTAAACTTTGAAAAATGGTTAAGCGTTATCAAACGGGGCAAGAAAATTGTAATTCTGTACCTCTATCTGTCCGCACAATGTTTTGGAAATGCACTGACCTATAGACTTAAAAAGGTGCGCAGGACTTCATTTCCTGTAACGATAATTGTTTGAATCACTCCATGGGATTAGGTTAGTGAACATTTTTAATGGTCCTGTAGGTAACCGTGATCAAATCAAGAAAATAGCAGATTTAATATATAAAAATCTCATTACAACCATAAGATTTTTTTAAAATTTTATATATTGACGCATGTAGCCTAACCAATACCCCAAAAATTCTAACAGTATACTGGTGATTTAGTGTGCTAACTTTATTATTGAAACACGTATATAAAACCTAATGTAATACAAATTATTGTTTAATATATAATTTGGCAAGTTACCTCAGTAAAGATTTCATCAGCAGACTAGAAATTTTTATAAAAAGTGAATTTCTAGATAATATGAAAGACAGGAATGAGTTCCATAGATTTTTATTTCCAGCCCTGGAATTTGGTTAAGTCTCGTTGAAGCCTATCACTCAGTAGACTAACAAATCGATGGATTTAAAAATTGATTTGCCCTATGACTGTCTGACGTTCTTTCTGTAAATATTTAAATGAGCTAGGACATTAAATTTTGCATTGCACTTCAGCGAAGCCTGTCATGCAACATGTGTTGTGGTGACTCCTACCTGGATTAATCGTACTGACTTTTTTAATTTTTATAAAAACAAGATAGGGATTCGCCACACGACTTGTGACGCATTAAGTTACATAAAACTATTTACTTCATTTTCTCAAAAAAACAGACAGCCAGAAAGACAATCTGATAGTGAAGAAATTTTTATAGCTTCCAAGGCGGACAATTGAGCAGTTTTCAAGGACAGGATCACTCAGTGTTAACCCTTCTAAGGAGCAGCCACACTCGGTAAACACGGCAACCGCTAGCCTGAGTCCTTAAATTATACGTCATAACTCAATTCTTGTTTCACAGCTAATAATATATCTAATGTAAACTCCTTTAGTTGGTTTTGCAAGGCTAGTGAGCTCAATAAACGGTCTTTATTCTCATTAATACCGTTGAACAATTAGAAATATACATTTATCAAAACTTTTATGATATAATATTATGTAAATACCATTAAAGTGCTGGTACAGAATTGTGATATTCTTTACGTTATATCTGAATAAGTATTATAAAGTTTATAGAATTAAATTATTTGGATTATAGACTTAGACAAGTTTTTAACATACATGTAATGGTGATCGTTTCTATATAACTTTTGGGTAAACATTTCGGTAAAACATCGCCTATTAGTTTAGGAAAATTATTACTTATCATTGAGGTTTATCATTTTTGGCTTTTTTGTTTATTTTATTTTTTTTATTTATACATTCCAAGTAAGTAATCTACGAACTATACACATCAATTGGAAGTTCGAAATTAGACGTTGAGCGATTCGATTACACTCTAAAGGCGCTTTTAATGAGATGGGAAAGGATTTGCAACCAATGACTTTCAGACATTTCAGAAATGCATAAGACCGTTGTCGGTTCAAGTTAATGTCTTGGATTTTGTTAAGGATAAACGAAAATTTATACTTTTGTCTTTTGGATAATTATGATAGTAACGCATAAATCCTAATATACACAAACTTGTGAATATGCTTGTGTAGGATACAATTAACAAATTTTTAAATATGATATTTGGTTAATTGTTTGGTAACACTTTACTTATACCTATAATATTGAATTTATTAGCTCTTTGTTGTATCTAATTATTACAAGATTATATGGAGTCCAACGATAGTAAATGCTACTTCATGGAATTTGACCGATCGTTAGTATAGCATATAATTCAGAGTATCTTGAAAATGATTGAGTAAAAAAATGTAAATGTATTATATTTTTTCTTAGCCATTACTGAATTATTCTTCTTCTAGGAATCTCAATAGTTTGGCTAGTCATATTAATTCGCCTGTCATTGTTTCTAAATAACGCAAGAACGAATTTAGCTACGCACTGTAAATTCTACGTTTGAAATAGTTTATTCACAGGAAATATTGTTTTTCATTATGTACAAATCACTGTATGGAATTGGGCTGTATTTACATCGCCCATCTGTTTACAGAATATCTCAAGTCAATTAAATTATAAATGGCAAAACATTTTGTTTCTAGATACATTAAATGAGCATGATAAAAGAGGATAAATAAACCGAGGGATGTTCATTACGCTAGATAGTACTGAAAATGATCTTTTTGGTCCTCATATATGAAATGAAATGAAAAAAAAATGAAATGAAAAATGGCTTTATTAGAGGCGAAGTTAGGACTATAAAGTCCTCTCTACCACTTAACCTAATAAAAATTAAACTAACATATATATATATATATATATATATATATATATACATGATTAGTTTGTACCATTGTAGCAAAAATGGTAGTAATCTAGTTACTTCTAATAAAGATACTTTTTACTCCGTTACAAACATATAACTACAGTTTAGGAAACACTAATAAATATTTCTTTATGATTTAAAGGGTTGAGATATAGAATTTGTGTATAAAGATAAATAGAATAAAGTGAAGCTTTAAATATTTAACCCTATAGATGCAGGAATAAAATTAAGACTTTTCTTTAACGTCACTATAATGTATTTATGAAACACATTTCTCGCTCATTACAATGAATTATTTGTGTGTGAAGCGAAAATAAAAATGCTAGGCAACAACTGTTTTTGCCACTCCATTTTACTTTTGTTTTGCTTAATTTAATATGTGTTTTCAATGAGTTTTTAATATTCAGTATTTATTAATCCTATGCAGTTTTACGGTAAATATAAGAGGTGACAGGAAATGTGGGAATATTTACAGATTGTGTGAAGCTATTTTAGTGGTCGCGCATAACTTTATATTACCTTGCCTATATTGATCCATGTTTATGTTCTAAAACGAAAGACTAATTTATTAAATGAATAGCGTAAAATTAAAAACATTAAAAAAAAGTGAATTAATAAAAAAATTAATAAAATTTAAAGCATTAATAAAATTATGATTGGAGATCCGAAATTGTGCTTAAATGTATAAATCCTTATGACGTATAATTTATGTTAGAATCAATTATAAACCTTATTATCTTTTAACACAGATTTATTGTTTTTCGGAGAACCATGTAAGAAATTAAGCAATGAAATATAAAAACCCAGTCTATTGTACTGTAGCTTCATAAAAAAATTGTAAATTTAAAGCTTTATCTTCATCATCAAACACTTCAGAGATCACATTGTAAAGATTGACTAATAGAAATGGTTGATATAATAGGATCTAATTAACATAAAATGTTATATTCTTTAATATTACAGAATTTTTACAGCATTTACATCTGTATTAAGTATATACCACATGTAAAATGTTCCTGAGTGGTAATATTGGTTTTTCCGGGTTATTAAACTCATATAATTAATTTGGGTTTATATTTGTTAACCATTCAAACAAAGAGATTCCCATTGTAATTAATGTTTTAAAGGTTTGTATAATTTAATTGCGTTTTGTGAACATTAGAAAATAAACGTGGAGTTTTGCAATTTTTTAATGATAATATAAAAACTACAGTATTTAGCGTTCAAAACCTAGTTTAATGCTATGATCTGTTCAAATATCGCAATCAATACTATCATATTTAATTAGAAAAGGGTATTTGGAATGTCAACGCTGCCCTTGATTATAATATGTTAAACGGCCCGTAAAGCATCACATCCATAAATAAATGCTACTGGGTTATTGTTTGCACTAGACATGATTTATGTCAAGTGTTTCGTGGGCTCAGATCTGGCCTACTCTAGTAAATAATCCGAGGTTGTAATGTTTAATGGCCCGTGCAGCATCACATGTGTGACGTATGTCACTAGTGATTGTTCGCACTAGACAGGATCTATGTTTTGTGCTCTGTGGGCCCAGATCTGCCCAACTCTAGTAAATTATCCGAGGTTGTATGTTTAATGGCCCGTGCAGTGTCACATCTATGACGTTTGTCATAGTCATTGTTGGCACTATACAGGATTCAAGTCAAGTGTTTCGTGGGCCCAGATCTGCCCAACTATAGTAAATTATCCGAGGTTGTATGTTTAATGGCCCGTCCAGTGGCACATCTGTGACGTATGTCACTATTGATTGTTGGCACTACCCAGGATCTATGTTTTGTGGTCTGTGGGCTCAGATCTGTTCAACTCTAGTAAATTATCGAGGTAGTATGTTTAATGGCCCGTGCAGTGTCACATCTATGACGTTTGTCATAGTCATTGTTGGCACTAGACAGGATTCATGTCGTGTGTTTTTTAGTGGGCCCAGATCTAGCCAACTCTAGTATACTATCCGAGGTTTTATGTTTAATGGCCCGTGCAGTGTCACATCTGTTACGTTTCTCACTAGTGATTGTTTGCACTTGACAGGATTTAGAAATAACTTACTAGAAATGATTATTATTAAATTATTTTTGTCATGATTAGCGGATTATATTTCAATTAAATATAAATTATATTTCTCCTCGTCTTTTTCAATTCTTGCACATTAAAATTCATTAAATGGTTACCGAAATTGCTTTAAAGAATATCAATTAAGAATTTATTTAATTGAGATTTCTATTGTTCACTGATTTTTTATTAATAAAGGTGGTAAATAACAATAAATCTGGAGGTTCAAACTTTTATTGAGGCAAACTGCTATACACGGCATATATGGTCTTAATGATTTAACTAAAGGTCATTTTAATTGTATTTTCAAGTATATTCGTTTATTCTTATTTTTAATAGATTAGCTTTATTGCTTTTTTAATACAAATTTTTCACTTTATTCAATTACAATTTATTGCTATTAAGGTCACAGTAACACAGGTCACTTTTTATTTTACGAAATAATGTCTACAAACCTTCGTCGTTATATATGATTGCAAAACATATACAGGGTTGGTGAAAAGTCACGGGACGGCTGAGTATTTTTTTTTACCGTTACAGGTTGGTACATTATTTCTAACCATGTCAACTGCATTAAATAGGTTTCATACAGTTTGATTGTAACATTTCATATAAAATAATTTATTTCAATATTGACTGGCAGTCTAAGCAATATTTTAAATACAAAAATTTTATACGTGTAAAAGTCTGTGCACCTCATTTTATACAACCCAAAGATTCGTTAAATTTACTACTAAATAATACAGCTTCAAAATAAAAAGAAATATATATATATATATATATATATATATATATATATATATATATATATATATATATATATATTGCACCATTAATTATTGTTTTATGGCTTAAAACGAACGTGTTTTAATTAACTTTTCAGAAACTATCTGAGTTTCAAATCTCAAATATGTAAGACACAAAATCCTAAGGTGTTAAACGCCAGACGTCGTGTCAGCGTGGGAGTTTGGTGTTTTCCCTTTAGATCTCTTCTTTGACGGAGAGAAAACAGAACTTGAGAAGATTAACATTTGCTATAGCAAGCAAAGATATAGTTGTTCAAGAAACTTTAGTCTCTAAGTGACGACAGTTGTAGTGCATAAATACCGATCGAAATTGTATTTCTTCACTAGCACCTGGTGGGCGAATAACCCTTTTTCATTTAACGCTCAGTCTATAACATTCTATTGTAAATAGACAGATAATAAATTAAATAAGAATATAACATAAATAATTTGTTTGCTTCTATAACATAAAAACATAGTCCGACGTGAATGTAAAACAAACTTCTTTGAAGCCATGAACACATACAATTCTAGATTAAAAGAGTTACAAATTTAAGCTGAAAATATTATAAAATCATATGAAAGATATGTACTAATTTATGTTTAATGTGCCTGTTTTTATTCTCGTTACTAGCCAGACAGATTTATGTTGTTGTTCATAAACTCCAGAACCACCTTTATAAGGCTCAACAAAAACAGTTAGCAGTGAAAAATCTGTGGTGCGTTACTGCTACTCCAGAATAACTGCAGGTATTCCAACGCAATGGCCTGAAAACAGGCTTTGCATAGAAATGGGCGAATATCCCGGTGGAAGGAAATTGTTACCTTCCTTGTAAATCACACAAGTTTGTAGATGTCACAATCTCTTTACATTGTCATCGCGATCAGTCGACGGAAAATATAGAGTGACGAGTATTTATATCACAATCTGCAGATGATATAATATTTAAGTTATAAAATTTAGAGGAATATTTTGGAAAATAGGTAAGTTTAAATAAAAATACGTAAGACGATTTCATAATATATGTCTTTATGAGCTATCTTAACAATTAGTTATGAAATATTCCTAGTTCTGCTGCTTAAAAACAAACACTTTAAAAAAAGTAAAACATAATTTTAGTAAAATCACTAGTTCTTTCTTTCTGATATCATTATATGAAGAAGTTATTTAAATGTATTTTCTATATAATTTTCAGACTTAGATTCAAAACCCATTTCAGCACCAAAAGAGAACACAGACTTAAACCTGGGAAGATCATAATAAATGTAACTAAAATCACTGTGTTATTTATCCGATAAGCATTTCAAATTGTTACACGTACAGAAAAGGATGATTTTAAGGTTTAGGTAATGAAACTTCAATCTAAACATTGTATCCCTAAAAAGGTAAGGAAAAACCAATTGAATTTATGTCGTCTTTGGTAAACTTACATTGCTCGTAGGTTTGCTGATTAAAATGAAATTATTCTGATTATTTGCTAATTTAAGAACAACACAGTTTTTCAAACATTACTATCACTCGACAACTGTGTATTTTAAAATTTGGAAATTATTATATAGACGTTGTTTATATAATGTTATTGAATTTATTAATGTTCAATATAAATTATTTATAATTCTCATCCCATCGCAAAATAACACGTCTCATGTGTAAATATTTTATCGCCAACGTGTGATTCCACCCAATGAATTGTTCAGTATTTCAGAAAGTGAGATCAGGGTAATTTGTTGATCCTATCTCACAAGAAAGCTGCAGTGTTTATATAAACCTCTGTAATAGCAGTAACTGGAGCCACGGGTACACCTTCCTTCAACTCTGAGACTTTTTTATAACTTTAAACGTTTTAAATCGCCCTCAAGCTGGGCTGTAGTGCAGGTCAGACTCTCCACATACCGCCAGAAACATTCCATACGTCTCGGCCACAGCTTTTCCTAAAAAGAAAGCAGAATTTCAAAGCCGCTTATTGATCCTCGAGTGTTATCTTCATTGCAGTGGTAGGCGATATTAAACGTGTCAGAACTTCCAGCCTGTTACAGTCCCAACAATGAAACTACTACTGCTTGATTTTGTCACAATAAAACTAAAGTAATAACATAATATTTTATATTAGTGCTTGAAATTATCGCCGTAAAATAATCATTTAATCATATTATCAGTCTTAATTAATCAGCCGCCCAATGGCACAACAAGGAAGTACAAGTTAGGAGGACACTAAGTTACGTTTTATGTAACAGGCTTCAACTTTTATAGATAGTAGAGGAAAGAAGTGCCTTCTATCCTAAATTCTTCTAAGGTTAAACTAAAGCAATGCACCTATTTTAATGTCTATGTACATTTTTATTGGAATGAAAACGTAGCAGCATGTTAAAGTAGAAATCAACTTACCAAAGGTTTCTTTGACACTAGCTATATGATTGAGTAGTGTTGATCTATATTGATTATATTTTTCATTTAAGTTAATAGAGAATTCAAAGAGAAAATCGCCTCATACTGATTATACATCCTGAAAAGTATATCGGTCACGCAGGTTAATTAAAAACCTTATATATATATATATATATATATATATATATATATATATATATATATATATATATATATATATATATACAGGGTGTATATTATGCCTGGAAACACCCAAATATATCCTTTAATAATTTAAATATAAATTTGAAACCTCTTACAATCGTGATAGAGATTGGGCATCTACTTTTTGGAACAATGTTTTGTTATGTCACACCAACGGGGGACGTCCTGCCGAGGGTATCGTGAATATTCTTAATGGAAGCCTATACCTTGTGATACATAATTTTAAAGGTAATAGCTTACTGAATTGAATGCCACAAACCGCATCTCAAGGGAATTATTCTATCAGAAAATAGAGCATTTTTAGTATTGAAAATTTACTGATGTTCAACAATGTAATTTTAACATGGTTCTTGCCACAAAATGTGTTTACACTAATTTTTTAGCATTTTTTTAAATGTTCAATTAAATAAAACAAAAATTTCATTTTAAGCTGGTTCTATTAGCACAAATTTGCCAGTTTTTATTACAGTACAATTATGGAAATACTTATGTTATTGATTTCTTATTACAAATAAAAAATAATGTATGCTGTTAGAAAAGTCTTACAACAAACGTTTTACCTGCATTTGGTGTCAAAGCAATTGTTCGAACTGTGTTCCTTCTACGGTTTGACAATGAGCCAATCTTGTGTAAAATGATTCGACAGAGTTGCCTAACATTTCTTCAGTTATCAAAGCAATCTCCTCTATAATCCTGTTTCTTAGGTCTTCCAAATTATGAGGCTTTCTTCTATAAACATTGGATTTTAAATGACCCCATAGGAAATAATCGATTGGTGACAAATCCGGAGATCTTGGAGGCCATTCGATTTCTCCTCTTCGGCCAATCCATTTATGAGGAAACCTTTAATCCAAATACTCTCTTACCTGTCTCCCATAATGGGGTGGAGCACCATCCTGCTTAAACCATACATTATCAAAGTATTCTCCTGATGCAATTTGAATAGCTGGGATTATTTCATTTTGGAGCATATTGTAGTAAAGTTCGGCATTTAAATTTCCATTGATGAAAAAGGGTCCAACAATTTTGTTACCTAAATTCCACACCATACGTTCAGTTTTTGTGGTTGCTGTGAATGGGACTCAGTAATCCAATGTGGGTTTTCACTAGCCCAGTAACGGCAATTGTGCCTGTTAACATTGCCATTTAGGAAAAAAGTTGCCTCATCAGAAAATAGTATGTTGGTCAGAAAATCTCTATTGTCATCACATTTGCGCATTACAAGTTCACAAAACTCAACTCTTCTGTTGTAATCATCCTCACTTAACTGTTGGACTAAATGAACTTTAAATGGTTTGTATTTATTAATTTTCAAAATCTTACTCACAGACATAGGGTGCATATCATGTTGCTGTGCAGCTTTTCTGAGCGATGTATGTGGGTCTTCAATAAATGTTTGCAAAACATCTAGTGCATGTTCTTCATCTGTTGCAGATTGTATCCTACCCGACTTTGGCCGATTACGTACACTCCCTGTCATTTCAAAACGCTCAATAGTTTTTGATATTGTTGAAACACTTATGGGATTCCTTTCTGGGAAAGTGTCATTAAACAAATTACAAACTTCCCGATAAGATCTTTGACGATCGCCATATCCTCGCATCATCAACAGAGTAATTCGTTCTCTTTCAGACAATTCCATTAAAATGCCAAATAAAAACTGAACTACTGTAATTAGATAACTTGTTGACAGCAATGCTTCAGAGACACTGATTAACTCGACAGGAATGATATGACCTTTGTCCATTTGTAATTCCCAAGCTTAGACCTGTCTAGTGAAAGCTCCATGCTCAACAAACTGAAACCTGTAGACCAGATGATTAATAACACAATAATGTTTCTCATAGGCTAGTGACCTTTGTCTCTTTAAACCTTCCTGCTGACTGGAAAACACCAAGTACAGATTCATAAGTAATCAGAGAAAGTGACTCATAAGTTTTATTCATTGTAATAAAAACTGGTAAATTTGTACTAATGAAACCAGCTTAAAAATAAATTGTTTATTTTATTTTAATTGAACATTTAAAAAATGCTAAAAAATTAGTGTAACACATTTTGTGGCAAGAACCATGTTAAAATTACATTGTTGAACATCAGTAAATTTTCAATACTAAAAATGCTCTATTTTCTGATAGAATAATTCCTTTGAGATGCGGTTTGTGGCATTCAATTCAGTAAGCTATTACCTTTAAAATTATGTATCACAAGGTATAGGCTTCCATTAAGAATATTCACGATACCCTCGGCAGGACGTCCCCCGTTGGTGTGACATAAACAAAACATTGTTCCAAAAAGTAGATGCCCAATCTCTATCACGATTGTAAGAGGTTACAAATTTATATTTAAATTATTAAAGGATATATTTGGGTGTTTCCAGACATAATATACACCCTGTATATATATATATATATATATATATATATATATATATATATATATATATATATATATATATATATATATATATATATATCACATCAACATATTTAAACAGATTATTGTACAACCACGATTACTTATTTAGATTTTCAGCATTGTAAACTGCATATTTATTAGAGAATACATATCAGTATTACACTGAAAAATTGAAAGTAAACGTTTCTGTTAAAGTGGGCAAGACGCTATTTATAAAGAAGCGAGCTTTGTAGAATAGTGCCCGTCATCGGAAGTTTATTTTGTTATACGTTTTTGAAAACGTATTAAAAACAAGACAAACATGTAAAATTCAATTAAATTCTGGTATAGTTTCTTTTCATTTTAACTAAAATTAAGTAAAATCTAAATTTTTTTTATATACTGAGTGATTAAGTCAAAGTACAAAAACAACAACAACAAAACGTAGGGTAAATATCCCAAAACACTTGCCATCTAGGGTGCACTCGTGAAATAAATACATATGAAACCAGCCCTTTCTACAAATAATTATTTACTTGTATGCCCCTCTACACGAAGTTTTACTAAAAGAAAACATTAAGTATTAGCAAAATTATTACGTAAGTTAGGCTACCTAGTTTTTTTAATTACCGTTTTAGTTTATAATAAAAGAAAATAACAACAGACTTTGTTATACTTTTCTTTGAAGTCAGATTTATTTTCGTACTCATTCCACTTTGAAGGATATCAACTGTTTGGCATAAGTTATGGTTCTCTCATTGATGTTATAAATCGGGATATTGAAAGTTTAATTGTAGAAAAATGGTTTACAAAGATTGCATGTCGTAAACTTTAGGATTACACATAGGAATGTAGTACACAATCACACATTAAGCAATCAAATGACTCTTGTAAAGATTGAATTGTTCAGTAATTAGCAAAATGGATCTGCCTAATTATAAAGACATATTACAAAATGCAATACTAGTTTTTTGTTTAATTTGTAGTCTTTTCATTATTTGGGGTTATATTCGCCAATAAATGGTAATATTAAAAAAACTTATTGTAAAATAAATATTATTTTTTTTTTTTATTTAGTGATATTCTGGGTTTTTTGAGTTTTTTTACGCTAAGCCGTTTAATAACTAACAAGGATGAAGACAAGAAAGGATCAAGAAATCAAGAAAGAATTTCATTTTATTTTATTTGCTATGTTCATAATAAATATGATAATATACTAAAGCAATTCATTCATATACATAGTAGTGTTTCTCTTAAAGAAGTTGTTTTTACTTCACCCCAGCATCAAATACAAAGCCGACACGGGAAGTCTCATTACTCCTAAAATACCCACAGAGGTTTGAAAAAATTACAGCCTGGTGTAAACGCCATGACACGTAACACTCGCGGCAAGTGATGATGCCATTACAGATATTAAAAGCCATCGGATTCTATGCTCCCCATGTAATTGTTAAATGTAACTGTGCATTCACCTTAACACAGACCATTTCGTATATGTAATGAGTGCCGAAAATGGGGTTTTCCTGAAGTGTTTATTACATCATATTAATTTATGTATAATGAAAGATTTATAATATACGTTTTATTTTAAATAATGTACTTTGTAACTAAAACAAATTAAAACTTTTGCACTGTATATATAAAGCTATTTGTTGTTATACAGTAAATAATTATTAGTCCTTTTACCGACTTGAAAAATACATTAGGAAACATATAAGGACGGTAAAATTAAGTATTGCTTACACGACTATATTAAGTATGAATTTATTAATAATTATAATATCAAGGAGATCACATATACTAAAATTATAGCCCTAGTTATGTACCATAAAGCAACCAATTTCAACATTTATGTAAGTTCTTTTCAATAACATTACTGAATAAATAATAACAACTAATAACAACATGTATAACAATGTTGGTTAAGGTGTGATATTTGCCGACTAGGCTATATTTCTAAGTACATGAGAGATATGTCATCATTTATATATATATATATATATATATAATATATATATTATATATATATATATATATATGTGTGTGTGTGTGTGTGTGTGTGTGTGTGTGTGTGTGTACATATGGTACATTAAGTCCTGATACTACTGTATATATTTCAAACGGATTGAAATATCGTTGTACAACCTTCACCAGTCTTATTTAAATACTTATTTCCATTTTCCAAATGTCTATAGGTAAATTCGTTCTCGATTTGTAATGGTTACGCACAGTCAGGTAGATATACAAACATGTATAAAATATTACACTCATGAGCTGATTAGTTTATTAAACGCTCAGAAACAATATTTAAAACAATCCTCTGTCATTGATCAGGCACTATGTAGAGATTTTATTGGAACATATATTCTATTTTATCTTTAATATAGAAGATATCTCATCAGAATCATGAAGTAAAAATTGTTAAATTTAAAACAGGTACATTATAAATATTTTTTGAATGACGCACATCGCATTTCTTTGTGTAACGACATACCTTTGTATATTCAAAAAGCAGTCTGTAGTAATTATTAAAATTATTATAAGCAATATACAAGTACGAAAAAAAACATACATACATGAAATTAGGTTTATAACCAAATAACTTTTTCGATTTTAGTCGTGACTGTTAGTGTTGAATAAGAAAAGCTGATTCAAGAACAGTAAAAGTCTCACGCATGCACTGTCGCGTGATTTGCCTTATAGCGTACTAATTCCCTAGTACTTGCAATCATGAGGAAATTTGCATTTTGAGTGCTACATAAAGTCCTTTCATTTTATTGCAATTTGAACAATGTTTCATATAACATTTTCACGTGCGTATTTTTTAGGCGTTTAAGTGAGTATATATATATATATATATATATATATATATATATATATATATATATATATATATTTATATTTATATTTGTATTGTCTATATTTAAATTTATTAATTTTTTAATTATTTATGAATGTACAACTACAAAAACTACAAAATTGTTAATTTTTAATTTAATTTTATGCTGTTAGAACGTCTTTTTATTTTATTAATCTAAATTTTAATTTTAATATAAAGCCCTTTTTAGTATAATATACCAAGGAGTTTATAAGTTTACACTAGAAATCAGAATAGAACATTTCAGCTGATTATAAAAATTCATTTGTTTACTTTTAATTCTTACATTATATTATACACTTTTTGTACCTTTTTGAAAAACGACAATAAAGTCGAAATATTAAAGGATTTATATGAAGTGTTTTTCTTCTATTATATATATACATCGGTAAATACCAAGGAACCTATATTTTTGGCAGAAAAATTTAACATATAGTGTTTATGCATTTAGGATTAAGATTCATTGTAATACAACGTTTTCTAAAAAAAAACATTGCTGACGTATTAAATTAAATTCTTTTTTATTATTTCATGTATAATTTCTAGTTAATCATTTTAATTAAAACAAAATTTTTATTTAGCTACTACAAAAATGTCCTAAAAACTCTAAATGTTCTATGATTAATAATATCAGACTCTATTTTTTTATTTATTAAAAGTATTGTGTTGAATTTATACTACCGCTTAATTTTAACTTACACATTTCATACAGTTGACATGAAAATGTATATTTTTAATCTGAAAATGGAATATTTCTCTATATACACTTATCAAAATCAAACGCTCTACAATATTAGTTGTACAATAAATGCAGTACATCCAAGACTCGCTTTATATTTCCTTGGGTCATCGTATATAAATTATGGAATATTACAGTTGTATGTAATGCTCGTTTACATTGTTACGTTAATACTTCTCCTGAATGCTTTACTGCACACCACACTTACTTCTTAAGTAACGTGGGGTTCAGTGAGAGAGGCAACAAAAACTCGGAGTTTATTAACTGTACATTCTGCTTGTACGGTTACTCTACGCTAGGACAAGAGACGCCATTTTAATTTCCTTCTTCGCACATACTTTTTAATCTAGAATGCAGAGTCTAATACAGAATAAAATAAATATTCCTCGAAAAATCTATGCGATCTATTTAAAGCTACTAAGTATTACAGAGAACTCAATATCTAGTGATAGCTGGTCTTGTACGTAGTTTGCAGAAGCCATATGAGACCACAATATCTTCTTTCTCAAGGACTGCAATACTGTTATGAAACCAACATCATCTATTGTTGGTAAAGCAATTCAGTGCAGTTTCCTGTTTATTTCACTCATCTTTGTCGCTGCAACTTCGCGAGAGAAAATAGTACTTGTTTTCCTTCTACGAATTCAAATAGTATAAGCAGTTATATTTATACTTCTAATCATTGGTAACTATTTTTGTAATACTGTTTGCAGTATATAAAAATTAAACTATAGAAATTTTCGTTTTAATACAATATCATATTTCCTGCTTTTATTCGATTGTAAAGATATTTAAACGGATATGTTTTCGAAATCTTGCTTGTGACTCAGTTTTACTACTTTTTTACTACCCAATAGCTGACTTTATTTAATTAAAATTGTATAAATATAATTTTTACGGTAATGAAGATCGATTTAGTAATTAGTGGAATGAAAGAAATTACTCATAACTCAGAAATAAATATATACATGGTTCTACCTAACTTTTCTACAGCTACTATCTGATTCTCTTGATATACTGTCAAGATTTTAGTAATCCTATGCTATTTCTCTGAATTAGACTTAAATTCCCAAATATTTACAATATTTACATAATACATTGAAAGAACAAAAATGGAAAAATATCACATTGATATTAATATCATGTTAATATTAATATTTTATCGTTGTTTCCCAACCCAGTCCTAAGATTACCTAGGTTCACAAGAGTATTTATTATTTAATACTTATTGTTTAATAGGGATAGTCCTTTGACAAGACCGAATAATATGATTAAGTGAAGAACTTTCTTCGTTGGTGACAGAAATTGACCAGATAAGTATTTCAATTTTTAATCACTTGACAAACGTATTAGGAGATTGCGTTCACAAATATTGCTAGTTACAAAGCCGAGAAATATGATGTTGTACTATCTAAAAATAACCTACCTTACAGTTTTAACCTATCT
Source organism: Homalodisca vitripennis (assembly GCF_021130785.1). Classification (NCBI taxonomy): domain Eukaryota; kingdom Metazoa; phylum Arthropoda; class Insecta; order Hemiptera; family Cicadellidae; genus Homalodisca; species Homalodisca vitripennis. The sequence goes on from NW_025776320.1 coordinate 254,177, forward strand.
AGCTGAGCTTGTCAAAAATAAATATAATATTATGGAACAAAAACTCTCTTAATAATGTTATAACTTTCTTATTCAAAAATTTATCATTACTCACATAGATTTAATATTTTTGTAATTACAGCCAGAGATTTTGACTGCCTCCTACTAATAAACTCTTCAAGTAAAATGATTTATTTTGCCATTACCTTCCTACTACAGGATGCATCATGCATAAAATATTATTAAGAATGAATATTACAGTTGCTACATTGCGTTTGAAAGTAATAATAAATATCAAGGAGCGATGGAAGCCATATATTGTAGCTCCTCGTGACGCTAATATGATTATGACCCAAGGATAACTATTGAAATATATATACGTATGCCATAAAAATATAAGGTGGTATTCTAAACGTAAGAAAATATGTTAAATTGTTGTGCTCCAGGGAAGGTAGGTACAGTTTAATTAGTCCCTGTCCACTCGATATCTCAAAAACGAATTAACATTTTAGACTTTATTTTAGCAGGAAGATTCTCTTATATATATATATATATATATATATATATATATATATATATATATATATATATATATATACAGTATATACATATATTTATATAGATAGATAGATAAATAGATATGTAGATAAATGGATACACAAAAAGTATTTGCTCCGCAGGGACTCGAACCTGGATTTCTCACTTGCCGGTTGAATGTGCTTTTTGTGATTCAATGTTTATTGAAATTAAATTCGGCTATTGCCAGGTATACAAATTTAATTAATACAGTAATGGATAAATAAATTGATAACATGAGAAACTTGTAATTTTCACTTCTGGCGCTATTTTTAGCCTCAAATAGTGTCTGGTACTTAATGGATAAAGTTAGCACACAACAAGTTAAACCGAACATTGAACGGTCATTAGGTTGATAAATATTCCAACAGGTAGAAGTGGTAGTAAGTATTCGTGTGGCCTAATAACATGCTTAGACTGTTAATGTGTTTATTACTCGCTAGATTTGCACCAATATTAAATTCTACACAATACAATAATATAATATTCTACATTAATATCATTTATATAATTATGCATTTATATTGACTTTCCATGTTATATTTTAAAAATCTCTAAATATTAACAAACTAGTTTTTAAACCATAAAAAAGGCCAGCCATTTTATGTATCTTAACTATCATACGGGACTTGTATTTTTAATAATTAATTGATTCAATTTGTAAAATAAACCTCTATTAACATATTAAATTTTATCGAATAATTAATTAAAGTTATTATGAAGTTAACACATGTTTAAATTTGATCTTTTACAGAGTCGTCACAGACTTTGTAAAACGCACTTCTAATTTATATAATCTCTAGCTTAAAGACTTCATTTACACGGACTAATGTTGTTAACACGACATTCTTAGTCAGCCAGTATAAGCTAGTTTATATTGATATATATTTTATTAGATAGACTCGTTAGATATTTCACTGATTTAGCAGTGTATGTTGAATAAATTAGTTTTTATATTTTTCGTCACATAATTCAAAGGGTAAAATGTGATATTGTGAGCAAATATTTTATAAAACGTACCGCTTTTAAATTAATACGTGATTTTAATTCATTTCAAAATAAAGGATATTAGAGCAAATTAATTATACACATTTAGCTCAAGAGTTAAAGTTTTGCAAATAAATTATTATCTAATATGAAAAATTATAATACAACTTCACCGATGAAGATATATAACAGTTCACAGGTCCAAAATCCTAGACACAATAAGTCGGTGAGGATTGAGGTTGGATTTAATGTAGGTATCAGCTTCTACGTGATGTATTGTTAGTAACTTGATCGTAATAGCGATTACTTCACACACATCACATCCTTTTACAAAGTACTGGTTCCAGAAATATGTACGTGAAAAAGTTTTAGTGCTTGAATGCTTTATGTAGGCTTCACTAAATTAAAAGTTATAAATAGCTTTCAGTTACGTTTTACTTTATGATTAGTTTAACTCTTTATTGCTACAACTTAAGGGATAGTGTGTTTAATATCTTCATATTATAGTATGATAAATAAAATAATATACATTTGTATGGTAATTTTTTGATTCTGCCTCTTATATCTATATTTAGATTAATCACAGCGTCATGATTGTTATTTATAACTTCTAGGCTTTCTCATCAAGCTCTCCGGCTTTAGAAAAATATTTTGTTTTAAATTATCCTTTATTTTCACAATACAAAAAACTGTTTAGGGTTTTTTTAAATATCAATATAGAGACGTCAATAATAGTAATGGTTATAATATTTGAGAATGAAGAAATAATACTCTCACTACCTAGTTAAATAGACCATATAGAAAATATACTGGTTGGTATTGTACAAATAATAATTACTTATGCAACATTTACCATTTATCTTAACCATGAATAAAAGTGAATTATGTAATATAAATTACCAATACAATATGAGATAAAATGATACTACAGCGCAAAGTTTGATAGCCGATTAAAATTTAATTCAGTAATAATATAACAATAATAAAAATTTGATTTATTCAAGCACTATCATACTATCTTTTATTCTTGCTTACTATCACGTATTTTATTACAATACGGTGTACTTTAAAGTTCATAGCTCATTGTTTAGAACGGTTTTAGTCTATTAGTTAGCAGTTCCAGTTGAACTAAACCTTATAACTTTATCGGATCCGAGTTGTCAGTTCACAGTTCGATCTCGTAGTTCAGCAGACTTCAGAGTGAGGCAATAGATCAGCAGTTTATATTTATTTTTTTTCGCCTTAATTCTAATATATTAGGCACAACGCTGTACACTCCTACGTTGTTAAACCTTTTGGGTTCTTGCATTACTCTCAAAGCATTTATTCATATGTGAAAATTGTGTGTAGATAGATTAAGAATACATTTGGTTATCTATACGATTTTTCCTTTTTTATAGCTAAATATGTAAATGTTCATGAATAGATTAATAAATAGGCGAAGTGTCAGAAAATACTTTAATAATTGAGTTGGTTACAACACTTTTTAAAGTTTGGGTGTTTAAAATTTTATTAATAATTTAGTACCCATATCCTTATTGACAAAATTGAGCTATGTACTGGTTCAGGATCTGTGGCAGTAGTGTTCCAAAACGTATACTGGTGTATTGGTCAAATGATATTCCAGTAAACCTTGCCTTATATTTTCTCAGATATGACGGTGAGCTTTTTTTTAACACAAAATATTCATAAAGAATGGTCACAGAACTATGAATTCTGATATTACTAATGCTTATAATAATAAGTACTAATAAATATTATAAAGCATGTAATATGCACAATTTATGCTCGATATGAGCGCTATTACTTACTGTGGAAATATCTAGGAGATATTGAAGAATAATGTATCTCGAGACGGTCGGCATTTTTGTTATATAATTAAATAGCGGAGGTCATATCTTATCTTGATTGCTTGTTTGACTAACGCTACAATATATATTAATTGTCAACGAAAAAACAATGAAACACGTGTTGGGTTTAGGAATTTGCTCATACACACATTTGTTTGTGTTTTATGAATACAAATCACTAATAATGCATATTCAAAGTTTTGTAATGCACTTTAAACTGGTTTTTATAAGATTAGATCTATGCTGTTTTCTTCCATGTGCGACTCTTTGTAAGAAAAAAATATTAACCTTATATTGAACATCAGTTTAGTAATATTGTACTATCTCGTTTTATTTGTAATGTAGTTATTATCGGAACGACCAAAAACTCCTAAAAACATATGTTAAAGGACTCAACACAGAAGTGGACTATAAAATCCCTACTAAAATTCATGGGATAAAAATAAGGATACATTAAAATAATATTAATTTTGTATGCATAACCTCCACACATGACGTAAAAATACATACAAACTACCAAGCATTTTGGTTCAGTAAGGGGCAGTGTTAAACGGCAGAGGAACGACTGCGTGTCTGACCTACTTTAAACAAACGTAAGAATGAGCTCATGGCTAAGACATCATATTTTGTGTTGAAGAAAAACTTAATTACATAAACTGTGTATACTATACTATCAACTAGATACACTTTACCTTGAAAATTCGTTCAGCTATATCATGTGGAGAATTTAAATTCCAAATCACATTGAAATTGTATAATAAATCCATACATTAACTTGGTACCTATTAATTTTAACTTACTTCTCTAAACATTTTAAGAAGACCAGAACACTTTGGATGTTTTATGCTCGTCAATGTTTTTTTGTACCAAGCCATGGAGACACGCTATTGCTAGCCAAAGCTCTACCTCGAAAAAAGTATGTTAGTAACATCAAAAGCTAGAAGAAGGCTTGACTTTAAGTTTTCGAAACTGAAATTTATTCGTATAGTTCAGATATGTTCTATTCTAAGTGAGTTTACTTACTATAAGTACTAGGATGAACCCAAAGAGTGGTTGAAGGCAAATTTATTTCTAGCCTATAATTAAAGCATTTAATTTTAATCGAAGAAATCAAACGTACTTAGTATTGTTGTTTGGTGAAGTTGATAGCAATGACTGTTAAAGAATATTTTATCATTAGCGTGGTTATATAAATTAAATGTGTAAGCAGCGAATTAATATTTCCATGTAGCAAAACTTATCAACTAGCTAGTTCCATACCTCCATGGCTGGAGATGGAGCCATGGAAGAACAGGCCACTTAAAACACCTCCCACATTTTACTAACAGGTCTCTGCCATCGGGGTTGGACGCAATTTTAGAGAGAATTTGTCTGTCTATCGCACACGAGACAATGATCAAAGCAGTGCTACTACTAAAACTGTGGCCACAAAGGGCATCGGGACCAAAGACAGCACTAGTGCAGCCAACGAGAAAACAGAGAAGTTGTAAGGCCTTGGTAGAGAGAAAATAGCACCTCTTCTGCTTTTCCATAAAACGGTGAGTTCGAAGACGAGAACTATATTACAAACAAGGAGGCGAAGAGACAACGAAAAGACCTCCGGCGAGCTACTATGCGGAGCATCGACTCCAAAGGATCGGGCATCTGACTCACTTAGGAAAGTAGATATATAGACGGGACCACGCTATGAGTTCCATCCACGGGAGAAGCAGTGGTTACATCAGACGATTTTGAGAATATTTTTACTAAACCCTTTAGTTTACTTTTCATGTTTTGTTATAAAAATATAGAAAATACTAACGGATTCTACATTCCTTATTAAGATTAGAATTGCCTATAAATCTAATAATGTAAAAAATAACAGAATGAAAACAAAATCCCAGATAAAAATTCATATATATATTCCTTATGCTCTTCCCTAAGGAGCTAAAACGAGAAACAATTTATTTCATTATTCTACATAGTTATTTCTATGAGATATAAATTACATATTTATTCTTAATACACTTACGTCATTTTAACACATTTAGGTATAAAATAAACATAAACTTGTTTAAATTTGACGTATCTTTGGTAAACTCACTATATGCAAACCCTAGGTACAACTTTTTTGTCAACTAATTAAATTTAAAGAAACTTACAACTAATAAAACTAAATACATAGTAATTTAAAAATGGACTTAAGAACAATTTACCTGCATAAATAACAACATGAAGAAAGTTATCTCCCCACAAAGCTAAATAGTAGACACTGAGGAGCCTATTCTATTCATATGATACGGAGGGTGACCTACTCTTCAGGAAAAGTGCACGAAAACAATCATTAACAGTGTTCTCCATAATCTGGCATTTTATTCCGCCATCACATGATTTATGTGTGTCATCCTCCATTTATGTTTCCAATACATATATTTGCCCACTCTTAATTTAAAAGCAACTAAGCTAGATACACTACTTGCTGTATAAGTTCATGCTTCATGCAGCTATTGTGAGACCATAAACCTCTTGGAACAATTTTCTTACTCCATCCATTAAATGTATTCCAGGATGAAACCAGTTTCCTTCTGGCTGAAAAGCCAGTTCTAATGGGAAAAGCTTTTTGAAGAGGTAATTTTAGAATTTCAACCTCTTTCTGGGGAGAAATGGGTAAATGTGGTGTGGGTTAAATCATATATTCTACTAGAGTGCCTCTTTGTGATGAATCTGGGGTGGGGTTATATTAATTGAGAGTGGGAGCCACATAAAAGGAGTTGCCATAACAGTACCATACATTTTATTGTTCTCATGACTGTTGATCACTAATCTTCCACACATGTACACTACTTAGCCATGCAGGAGCACAGAATACAGCAACTGAGTACAAAAAGCAACAATGATGTATACATCAAATTTGTGTGTATAAGATATAAATATATATATATATATAAATATATAATTTCAATAAACATTGAATCACAAAAAATACCTGCACCGCCTGGACTCGAACCCGGATCTCTCACTTGCCGGGTGAATGTGCTACCATTACACCACAGAGCCCTCACTTTTTACGATTTAATTATTTTGTATCTGGCCGTATCTGTCACATATGCGTTTAAATAACTAAACTAACATATCATCGGAAGACCAAATACCTGTCAAATGACTTTTATTTATATTAAATTTGTACAAATGGCAATAGCCTTATTTAATAAGTCCTGTCGGAGCAAGTACTTTTTACGATTCAATGTTTATACAACTTTAATGTATACAGGGGTGCTGAAAAGTCCCGATACGGTCTAATAACTTTTGAACTAATTACAATATAAGAACCAAAATTTACATCAAGCTTTTGCTCATATAAAACTATTATTTTGTGTATTTCACCATGATATCCTGCTTATGGGGGACGTCCCGCTAGGGGTTGGTGAAAATTCTTAAATAGAAGCATAGGTCGAGTCGTACATCAAATTAAATCTCTTTTAATTAGAAACATTTTGGCGAAAATCTGACGTATAACAGTTGACGCATTACAAAATGGCGGACACTCAAAGATTATAAAATACAGAATTATTCAAATGCAAACATTCAGGTTGTTAGAGAAAACTGAGACACTTAATCTTTTATTTTACTTCTTTTACTTCAAATCACTTACCAAAACAGTTATAACAAATGTTCAAAGTGTTTGCCTTCAGTTTGCTGACAATATCCCAATCGATTGTAGAACGCTGATATCGCATTGTTTAAAGCTTGGACAGGAACACCCTGAGCTTCTCTTACAATACGGTTACTCAACTCATCCAAATTTTGAGGTTTTGTTTTAAAACACTTTTTCTTTGAGGTAGAACCCAAAAGAAGTAGTCTAAAGGGGACAAATCTGGAGAACGGGCAGGCCATTCTATTCTTCCCCTTCTACCAATCCACTTATGTGGAAAGACATTGTCTAATAAATGTCTTACATGTACGCCATAATGTGGAGGGGCTCCATCTTGCTGAAACCAGATATTTTCATTAAACAGATGCCTTACCTCATCACATGATCTAATACGGTCACCAAACCCGCGCATCATTAATAAAGTTATTCTTTCTCTCTCGGAAAGCGCCATAGCAAAATAAACTAGCACTACTGAAACTACTTGCAAAATTAGGGCTTGAAGACTTCTAAGTGACTGAGTTGATAAAACAACTGTATCTGTCAGCTGGCAATTTCATTGTTTTCTTTTTGGTCTTGTTTGCTCCAGCTGATTACCTTCCAGATAAGGAAGGTAATAACCTTACCTACTGATAAGGAATTTCCAGATAAACAATGCGATATCAGCATTCTACAATCGATTGGGATATTGTCAGCAAACTGAAGGCAAACACTTTGAACATTTGTTATAACTGTTTTGGTAAGTGATTTGAAGTAAAATAAAAGATTAAGTGTCTCAGTTTTCTCTAACAACCTGAATGTTTGCATTTGAAAAATTCTGTATTTTATAATCTTTGAGTGTCCGCCATTTTGTAATGCGTCAACTGTTTTACGTCAGATTTTCGCCAAAATGTTTCTAATTAATAGAGCATTAATTTTATGTACGACTCGACCTATGCTTCTATTTAAGAATTTTCACCAACCCCTAGCGGGACGTCCCCCCATAAGCAGGATATTATGGTGAAATACATAAAATAATAGTTTTCTATGAGCAAAAGCTTGATGTAAATTTTCGTTCTTATATTGTAATTAGTTCAAAAGTTATTAGACCGTCCCGGGACTTTTCAGCACCCCTGTATATATATATATATATATATATATAATATATATATATATATATATATATATGTGTATATAATATTACTGATGTTATTATCAGTTACCTATATAAATTGAATGTCCATTTAAATCATCCATTTAATTTGTAATAAAGTAGTGACTATTGAAGCTGCGTGATTATGTCTAAATTCTTAAGCTGGATGGTTTACGTTATCGTATACTAAGATTAATAATACTAAGTAGTTGTCATGTGTTATTAATTAATTGACAAACTAAATGGCATCGGAAATTATATATCAAACCTTACGTTACTGCATAGTCCACAGTTATGATGGATGCGAGTGTAAATATGCTCAGCAATATGCAAAGCCACGGAAAGTGGAGAAGGCTAGTTAATATTGAACCAATACCTCATAACAACCATCTCTATTCAGATTTACTCATGTGTAAAGCGTTTAACTGAGCATCAAAGACATCTCGTGGTTGTATAGTGCCTAAAGCCTGCACCCTGAGATTGAATGTTAATTAGATTTCTTTTCAGAAGCCTACATAAACGTTTCGCAGTTCATTTAGTCAACTTGTAATGGCAAAACATGATATACTCTGGTATAGTTGTTAAACAGTAAGACATTTTTTGTAATACTAAGTACAAATGATGTCAAACAAATCTCAAAAATACTAAATTTTAAGAATAGAAGAAACAAGCTATGCATGTTACAATATTTGAAAAATAGGTGAATATTTGTAATTAATAAATAATAACGGGAGAAAATAAAATTTGTTTAGTAAAATTTATTTGTAAAAATATAGGTAAAATTAAAAATTTTATTTTTCAGAGTCCACGAACATAGTCTTGGTAAAGAATGACAGATATCTAGAATTTGGCTGGTAAAAATATGGGTTCAACGGTTGACAATTAATATCTCTAGCCTTGTGATTGCATAGTTGGAAGCCGATCACGGGCATTGATAATAAGGTAGTTTTCGTTAAAGATAGAGTCGGTATGAACACTCCAACTCGAAATACTTGGTGTCTTTTTGAGTGTTCAGGAGATAATATTAGTGGTCAACTCTTTCGTTCTTTTCATTCCCATTCTGAATGTGATTTCCCGTAATTAAAAGTTAGTCAACTTACAATGGAAAATTAGTTGTCAAGTAATGTTTGATTTATTTTAGAGGGAAGATTGAATTATTTTTATACAAAGGAAATAAGAAGGACTCGGAACATACTAAAAAAGTTTAAACGCTACATTGCAAGACAGTACAAATCAGAGAACGATTATTGTTAAAAATATTTTTGAATTTTGATATTAGTTCAAGGTTAATAGTAGACCTCCCGCCCCTCGGGCCCCAACATGGGCTCTTATGGGAGGGAGAAATTCCCTCATTTGCTGGAGAAATCCCCTCATGTGCGGGAGAAATTCCCTGCTCACACTCTTATCCTAGTGTTTTGGGGTGATTTGGGGTGTCAAAATCGGTGTTTTTTCGGTAAAATCGTTGATTTGGGGTGTCAAAAATCAGTGTTTTTTCGGTAAAATCGGTGATTTGTTGGGTCCGGTGAGGGAGAAACGAGGGACGGAGGGAATTCCAATATGGCGGCGGTGGCGGGAAAAATTGGCGGGAACAGGGGAACCTAACCTCACTTTCTTGGTTTCCCGCGTATTCAAGATGGCTGCGCCCATGATGAATTGGCGGGGACAGGGGAACCTAACCTAACTTTCTTGGTTTCCCGCGTATCCAATATGGCTGCGCCCAGTTGGCCGGAACAGGGGAACATAACCTCAATTGTGAAATTGGCGGGAACAGGGAACATAACCTCAATTGTGAAAATTGGCGGGAAGGTGACCTCACTTAACTAAACAAGAGAAATAAAGACGAATCGTACCTTATTGTGTGATGCGGTGAGTCGATGTGGGCCTGGATGTGGTTTCGGAACATCCGCACTACGTATAGTACCCAGGTTAAACATTATCCAGTATAAGAATCGGTCCAGAGAGCTAGTAGACATCCTACGACTGGATAATGTCCCGTCCCTTGAAAATTAAATTTGGAATATAAATTTTGAATGTGAAGCCAATTGAATAATTAAGATAGAGGTAGAACTCTACCTGGGGAGATATATTGTGAATCTTCCCACAATCAGCTCACGGCACGTGGGGCATCTATCCCCCACTCTGTTGGAGCATGGACCACAGAGTGTATGCCCACACAGTCGAAGAGCGATTGTTGGTAGATTCGCAAAGCAAACGGGGCAGGACACTTCGCGGGGTTGAGTGGCAGGGGTTGATCCGTTAGACGGCACAGCGGTGTTTCTACGTCGGGAGTCCTCCTCCATGCGGGTAGCTGTCTCGTATAGGAAATCCGCGAGGATGCTGCGGATTTCCTCCCAAGCGGCTGGAGCGAAGGCACGGAACTCCTCCTCGGGTCTCCGCACCATCCACCGTTCGCGGGTTTCCTCCCAAGCGGCTGGAGCGCTTAGATACTATTTACATCCAATTAAGGACGCGCTTATTCCAGCCAGTGGGGAAGCGCGAGATTTTCTTGTTCGGAACTGGCTAACTCAGGTCTATTTATGTTACAGACTTCTGGAGATGACGTCACCACCACCACATATTGCTACGTGTGTGGCGGGGGTGAAGAGTGCCGATGTGAATAGTATAATAAATTAGTTTTTTACCCAAAAAATATTTTAAACTCCTGGAACCCCTATGCTCAGCTCTATATCATCACACAATAAGGTACGATTCGTCTTTATTTCTCTTGTTTAGTTAAGTGAGGTCACCTTCCCGCCAATTTCACAATTGAGGTTATGTTCCCTGTTCCCGCCAATTTCACAATTGAGGTTATGTTCCCCTGTTCCCGCCAACTGGGCGCAGCCATATTGGATACGCGGGAAACCAAGAAAGTGAGGTTAGGTTCTTCTGTCCACGCCAATTCATCATGGGCGCAGCCATCTTGAATACGCGGGAAACCAAGAAGGTGAGGTTAGGTTCCCCTGTTCCCGCCAATTTTTCCCGCCACCGCCGCCATATTGGAATTCCCTTCGTCCCTCGTTTCTCCCTCACCGGACCCAACAAATCACCGATTTTACCGAAAAACACTGATTTTGACACCCCAAATCACCGATTTTACCGAAAAACACCGATTTTGACACCCCAAATCACCCCAAAACACTAGGATAAGAGTGTGAGCAGGGAATTTCTCCCGCACATGAGGGGATTTCTCCAGCAAATGAGGGAATTTCTCCCTCCCATAAGAGCCCATGTTGGGGCCCGAGGGGCGGGAGGTCTACATGTATGGCTGGAATAAGCGCGTCCTTGATTGGATGTAAATAGTATCTAAGCGCTCCAGCCGCTTGGGAGGAAACCCGCGAACGGTGGATGGTGCGGAGACCCGAGGAGGAGTTCCGTGCCGTCGCTCCAGCCGCTTGGGAGGAAATCCGCAGCATCCTCGCGGATTTCCTATACGAGACAGCTACCCGCATGGAGGAGGACTCCCGACGTAGAAACACCGCTGTGCCGTCTAACGGATCAACCCCTGCCACTCAACCCCGCGAAGTGTCCTGCCCCGTTTGCTTTGCGAATCTACCAACAATCGCTCTTCGTCTGTGTGGGCATACACTCTGTGGTCCATGCTCCAACAGAGTGGGGGATAGATGCCCCACGTGCCGTGAGCTGATTGTGGGAAGATTCACAATATATCTCCCCAGGTAGAGTTCTACCTCTATCTTAATTATTCAATTGGCTTCACATTCAAAATTTATATTCCAAATTTAATTTTCAAGGGACGGGACATTATCCAGTCGTAGGATGTCTACTAGCTCTCTGGACCGATTCTTATACTGGATAATGTTTAACCTGGGTACTATACGTAGTGCGGATGTTCCGAAACCACATCCAGGCCCACATCGACTCACCGCATCACACAATAAGGTACGATTCGTCTTTATTTCTCTTGTTTAGTTAAGTGAGGTCACCTTCCCGCCAATTTCACAATTGAGGTTATGTTCCCTGTTCCCGCCAATTTCACAATTGAGGTTATGTTCCCCTGTTCCGGCCAACTGGGCGCAGCCATATTGGATACGCGGGAAACCAAGAAAGTTAGGTTAGGTTCCCCTGTCCCCGCCAATTCATCATGGGCGCAGCCATCTTGAATACGCGGGAAACCAAGAAAGTGAGGTTAGGTTCCCCTGTTCCCGCCAATTTTTCCCGCCACCGCCGCCATATTGGAATTCCCTCCGTCCCTCGTTTTCTCCCTCACCGGACCCAACAAATCACCGATTTTACCGAAAAACACTGATTTTGACACCCCAAATCACCGATTTTTACCGAAAAACACCGATTTTGACACCCCAAATCACCCCAAAACACTAGGATAAGAGTGTGAGCAGGGAATTTCTCCCGCACATGAGGGGATTTCTCCAGCAAATGAGGGAATTTCTCCCTCCCATAAGAGCCCATGTTGGGGCCCGAGGGGCGGGAGGTCTACTATTAACCTTGAACTAATATCAAAATTCAAAAATATTTTTAACAATAATCGTTCTCTGATTTGTACTGTCTTGCAATGTAGCGTTTAAACTTTTTTAGTATGTTCCGAGTCCTTCTTATTTCCTTTGTATAAAAATAATTCAATCTTCCCTCTAAAATAAATCAAACATTACTTGACAACTAATTTTTCCATTGTAAGTTGACTAACTTTTAATTACGGGAAATCACATTCAGAATGGGAATGAAAAGAACGAAAGAGTTGACCACTAATATTATCTCCTGAACACTCAAAAAGACACCAAGTATTTCGAGTTGGAGTGTTCATACCGACTCTATCTTTAACGAAAACTACCTTATTATCAATGCCCGTGATCGGCTTCCAACTATGCAATCACAAGGCTAGAGATATTAATTGTCAACCGTTAAACCCATATTTTTACCAGCCAAATTCTAGATATCTGTCATTCTTTACCAAGACTATGTTCGTGGACTCTGAAAAATAAAATTTTTAATTTTACCTATATTTTTACAAATAAATTTTACTAAACAAATTTTATTTTCTCCCGTTATTATTTATTAATTACAAATATTCACCTATTTTTCAAATATTGTAACATGCATAGCTTGTTTCTTCTATTCTTAAAATTTAGTATTTTTGAGATTTGTTTGACATCATTTGTACTTAGTATTACAAAAAATGTCTTACTGTTTAACAACTATACCAGAGTATATCATGTTTTGCCATTACAAGTTGACTAAATGAACTGCGAAACGTTTATGTAGGCTTCTGAAAAGAAATCTAATTAACATTCAATCTCAGGGTGCAGGCTTTAGGCACTATACAACCACGAGATGTCTTTGATGCTCAGTTAAACGCTTTACACATGAGTAAATCTGAATAGAGATGGTTGTTATGAGGTATTGGTTCAATATTAACTAGCCTTCTCCACTTTCCGTGGCTTTGCATATTGCTGAGCATATTTACACTCGCATCCATCATAACTGTGGACTATGCAGTAACGTAAGGTTTGATATATAATTTCCGATGCCATTTAGTTTGTCAATTAATTAATAACACATGACAACTACTTAGTATTATTAATCTTAGTATACGATAACGTAACCATCCAGCTTAAGAATTTAGACATAATCACGCAGCTTCAATAGTCACTACTTTATTACAAATTAAATGGATGATTTAAATGGACATTCAATTTATATAGGTAACTGATAATAACATCAGTAATATTATATACATATATATATATATATATATATATACAGGGGTGCTGAAAAGTCCCGGGACGGTCTAATAACTTTTGAACTAATTACAATATAAGAACGAAAATTTACATCAAGCTTTTGCTCATAGAAAACTATTATTTTATGTATTTCACCATAATATCCTGCTTATGGGGGACGTCCCGCTAGGGGTTGGTGAAAATTCTTAAATAGAAGCATAGGTCGAGTCGTACATAAAATTAATGCTCTATTAATTAGAAACATTTTGGCGAAAATCTGACGTAAAACAGTTGACGCATTACAAAATGGCGGACACTCAAAGATTATAAAATACAGAATTTTTCAAATGCAAACATTCTGGTTGTTAGAGAAAACTGAGACACTTAATCTTTTATTTTACTTCAAATCACTTACCAAAACAGTTATAACAAATGTTCAAAGTGTTTGCCTTCAGTTTGCTGACAATATCCCAATCGATTGTAGAATGCTGATATCGCATTGTTTATCTGGAAATTCCTTATCAGTAGGTAAGGTTATTACCTTCCTTATCTGGAAGGTAATCAGCTGGAGCAAACAAGACCAAAAAGACAACAATGAAATTGCCAGCTGACAGATACAGTTGTTTTATCAACTCAGTCACTTAGAAGTCTTCAAGCCCTAATTTTGCAAGTAGTTTCAGTAGTGCTAGTTTATTTTGTTATGGCGCTTTCCGAGAGAGAAAGAATAACTTTATTAATGATGCGCGGGTTTGGTGACCGTATTAGATCATGTGATGAGGTTAAGGCATCTGTTTAATGAAAATATCTGGTTTCAGCAAGATGGAGCCCCTCCACATTATGGCGTACATGTAAGACATTTATTAGACAATGTCTTTCCACATAAGTGGATTGGTAGAAGAGGAAGAATAGAATGGCCTGCCCGTTCTCCAGATTTGTCCCCTTTAGACTACTTCTTTTGGGGCTACCTCAAAGAAAAAGTGTTTTAAAACAAAACCTCAAAATTTGGATGAGTTGAGTAACCGTATTGTAAGAGAAGCTCAGGGTGTTCCTGTCCAAGCTTTAAACAATGCGATATCAGCGTTCTACAATCGATTGGGATATTGTCAGCAAACTGAAGGCAAACACTTTGAACATTTGTTATAACTGTTTTGGTAAGTGATTTGAAGTAAAAGAAGTAAAATAAAAGATTAAGTGTCTCAGTTTTCTCTAACAACCTGAATGTTTGCATTTGAATAATTCTGTATTTTATAATCTTTGAGTGTCCGCCATTTTGTAATGCGTCAACTGTTATACGTCAGATTTTCGCCAAAATGTTTCTAATTAAAAGAGATTTAATTTGATGTACGACTCGACCTATGCTTCTATTTAAGAATTTTCACCAACCCCTAGCGGGACGTCCCCCATAAGCAGGATATCATGGTGAAATACACAAAATAATAGTTTTATATGAGCAAAAGCTTGATGTAAATTTTGGTTCTTATATTGTAATTAGTTCAAAAGTTATTAGACCGTATCGGGACTTTTCAGCACCCCTGTATACATTAAAGTTGTATAAACATTGAATCGTAAAAAGTACTTGCTCCGACAGGACTTATTAAATAAGGCTATTGCCATTTGTACAAATTTAATATAAATAAAAGTCATTTGACAGGTATTTGGTCTTCCGATGATATGTTAGTTTAGTTATTTTAAACGCATATGTGACAGATACGGCCAGATACAAAATAATTAAATCGTAAAAAGTGAGGGCTCTGTGGTGTAATGGTAGCACATTCACCCGGCAAGTGAGAGATCCGGGTTCGAGTCCAGGCGGAGCAGGTATTTTTTGTGATTCAATGTTTATTGAAATTATATATTTATATATATATATATATATATTTATATCTTATACACACAAATTTGATGTATACATCATTGTTGCTTTTGTACTCAGTTGCTGTATTCTGTGCTCCTGCATGGCTAAGTAGTGTACATGTGTGGAAGATTAGTGATCAACAGTCATGAGAACAATAAAATGTATGGTACTGTTATGGCAACTCCTTTTATGTGGCTCCCACTCTCAATTAATATAACCCCACCCCAGATTCATCACAAAGAGGCACTCTAGTAGAATATATATGATTTAACCCACACCACATTTACCCATTTCTCCCCAGAAAGAGGTTGAAATTCTAAAATTACCTCTTCAAAAAGCTTTTCCCATTAGAACTGGCTTTTCAGCCAGAAGGAAACTGGTTTCATCCTGGAATACATTTAATGGATGGAGTAAGAAAATTGTTCCAAGAGGTTTATGGTCTCACAATAGCTGCATGAAGCATGAACTTATACAGCAAGTAGTGTATCTAGCTTAGTTGCTTTTAAATTAAGAGTGGGCAAATATATGTATTGGAAACATAAAATGGAGGATGACACACATAAATCATGTGATGGCGGAATAAAATGCCAGATTATGGAGAACACTGTTAATGATTGTTTTCGTGCACTTTTCCTGAAGAGTAGGTCACCCTCCGTATCATATGAATAGAATAGGCTCCTCAGTGTCTACTATTTAGCTTTGTGGGGAGATAACTTTCTTCATGTTGTTATTTATGCAGGTAAATTGTTCTTAAGTCCATTTTTAAATTACTATGTATTTAGTTTTATTAGTTGTAAGTTTCTTTAAATTTAATTAGTTGACAAAAAAGTTGTACCTAGGGTTTGCATATAGTGAGTTTACCAAAGATACGTCAAATTTAAACAAGTTTATGTTTATTTTATACCTAAATGTGTTAAAATGACGTAAGTGTATTAAGAATAAATATGTAATTTATATCTCATAGAAATAACTATGTAGAATAATGAAATAAATTGTTTCTCGTTTTAGCTCCTTAGGGAAGAGCATAAGGAATATATATATGAATTTTTATCTGGGATTTTGTTTTCATTCTGTTATTTTTTACATTATTAGATTTATAGGCAATTCTAATCTTAATAAGGAATGTAGAATCCGTTAGTATTTTCTATATTTTTATAACAAAACATGAAAAGTAAACTAAAGGGTTTAGTAAAAAATATTCTCAAAATCGTCTGATGTAACCACTGCTTCTCCCGTGGATGGAACTCATAGCGTGGTCCCGTCTATATATCTACTTTCCTAAGTGAGTCAGATGCCCGATCCTTTGGAGTCGATGCTCCGCATAGTAGCTCGCCGGAGGTCTTTTCGTTGTCTCTTCGCCTCCTTGTTTGTAATATAGTTCTCGTCTTCGAACTCACCGTTTTATGGAAAAGCAGAAGAGGTGCTATTTTCTCTCTACCAAGGCCTTACAACTTCTCTGTTTTCTCGTTGGCTGCACTAGTGCTGTCTTTGGTCCCGATGCCCTTTGTGGCCACAGTTTTAGTAGTAGCACTGCTTTGATCATTGTCTCGTGTGCGATAGACAGACAAATTCTCTCTAAAATTGCGTCCAACCCCGATGGCAGAGACCTGTTAGTAAAATGTGGGAGGTGTTTTAAGTGGCCTGTTCTTCCATGGCTCCATCTCCAGCCATGGAGGTATGGAACTAGCTAGTTGATAAGTTTTGCTACATGGAAATATTAATTCGCTGCTTACACATTTAATTTATATAACCACGCTAATGATAAAATATTCTTTAACAGTCATTGCTATCAACTTCACCAAACAACAATACTAAGTACGTTTGATTTCTTCGATTAAAATTAAATGCTTTAATTATAGGCTAGAAATAAATTTGCCTTCAACCACTCTTTGGGTTCATCCTAGTACTTATAGTAAGTAAACTCACTTAGAATAGAACATATCTGAACTATACGAATAAATTTCAGTTTCGAAAACTTAAAGTCAAGCCTTCTTCTAGCTTTTG
Source organism: Homalodisca vitripennis (assembly GCF_021130785.1). Lineage (NCBI taxonomy): Eukaryota > Metazoa > Arthropoda > Insecta > Hemiptera > Cicadellidae > Homalodisca > Homalodisca vitripennis. The sequence goes on from NW_025776320.1 coordinate 271,881, forward strand.
ATGTTACTAACATACTTTTTTCGAGGTAGAGCTTTGGCTAGCAATAGCGTGTCTCCATGGCTTGGTACAAAAAAACATTGACGAGCATAAAACATCCAAAGTGTTCTGGTCTTCTTAAAATGTTTAGAGAAGTAAGTTAAAATTAATAGGTACCAAGTTAATGTATGGATTTATTATACAATTTCAATGTGATTTGGAATTTAAATTCTCCACATGATATAGCTGAACGAATTTTCAAGGTAAAGTGTATCTAGTTGATAGTATAGTATACACAGTTTATGTAATTAAGTTTTTCTTCAACACAAAATATGATGTCTTAGCCATGAGCTCATTCTTACGTTTGTTTAAAGTAGGTCAGACACGCAGTCGTTCCTCTGCCGTTTAACACTGCCCCTTACTGAACCAAAATGCTTGGTAGTTTGTATGTATTTTTACGTCATGTGTGGAGGTTATGCATACAAAATTAATATTATTTTAATGTATCCTTATTTTTATCCCATGAATTTTAGTAGGGATTTTATAGTCCACTTCTGTGTTGAGTCCTTTAACATATGTTTTTAGGAGTTTTTGGTCGTTCCGATAATAACTACATTACAAATAAAACGAGATAGTACAATATTACTAAACTGATGTTCAATATAAGGTTAATATTTTTTTCTTACAAAGAGTCGCACATGGAAGAAAACAGCATAGATCTAATCTTATAAAAACCAGTTTAAAGTGCATTACAAAACTTTGAATATGCATTATTAGTGATTTGTATTCATAAAACACAAACAAATGTGTGTATGAGCAAATTCCTAAACCCAACACGTGTTTCATTGTTTTTTCGTTGACAATTAATATATATTGTAGCGTTAGTCAAACAAGCAATCAAGATAAGATATGACCTCCGCTATTTAATTATATAACAAAAATGCCGACCGTCTCGAGATACATTATTCTTCAATATCTCCTAGATATTTCCACAGTAAAGTAATAGCGCTCATATCGAGCATAAATTGTGCATATTACATGCTTTATAATATTTATTAGTACTTATTATTATAAGCATTAGTAATATCAGAATTCATAGTTCTGTGACCATTCTTTATGAATATTTTGTGTTAAAAAAAAGCTCACCGTCATATCTGAGAAAATATAAGGCAAGGTTTACTGGAATATCATTTGACCAATACACCAGTATACGTTTTGGAACACTACTGCCACAGATCCTGAACCAGTACATAGCTCAATTTTGTCAATAAGGATATGGGTACTAAATTATTAATAAAATTTTAAACACCCAAACTTTAAAAAGTGTTGTAACCAACTCAATTATTAAAGTATTTTCTGACACTTCGCCTATTTATTAATCTATTCATGAACATTTACATATTTAGCTATAAAAAAGGAAAAATCGTATAGATAACCAAATGTATTCTTAATCTATCTACACACAATTTTCACATATGAATAAATGCTTTGAGAGTAATGCAAGAACCCAAAAGGTTTAACAACGTAGGAGTGTACAGCGTTGTGCCTAATATATTAGAATTAAGGCGAAAAAAATAAATATAAACTGCTGATCTATTGCCTCACTCTGAAGTCTGCTGAACTACGAGATCGAACTGTGAACTGACAACTCGGATCCGATAAAGTTATAAGGTTTAGTTCAACTGGAACTGCTAACTAATAGACTAAAACCGTTCTAAACAATGAGCTATGAACTTTAAAGTACACCGTATTGTAATAAAATACGTGATAGTAAGCAAGAATAAAAGATAGTATGATAGTGCTTGAATAAATCAAATTTTTATTATTGTTATATTATTACTGAATTAAATTTAATCGGCTATCAAACTTTGCGCTGTAGTATCATTTTATCTCATATTGTATTGGTAATTTATATTACATAATTCACTTTTATTCATGGTTAAGATAAATGGTAAATGTTGCATAAGTAATTATTATTTGTACAATACCAACCAGTATATTTTCTATATGGTCTATTTAACTAGGTAGTGAGAGTATTATTTCTTCATTCTCAAATATTATAACCATTACTATTATTGACGTCTCTATATTGATATTTAAAAAAACCCTAAACAGTTTTTTGTATTGTGAAAATAAAGGATAATTTAAAACAAAATATTTTTCTAAAGCCGGAGAGCTTGATGAGAAAGCCTAGAAGTTATAAATAACAATCATGACGCTGTGATTAATCTAAATATAGATATAAGAGGCAGAATCAAAAAATTACCATACAAATGTATATTATTTTATTTATCATACTATAATATGAAGATATTAAACACACTATCCCTTAAGTTGTAGCAATAAAGAGTTAAACTAATCATAAAGTAAAACGTAACTGAAAGCTATTTATAACTTTTAATTTAGTGAAGCCTACATAAAGCATTCAAGCACTAAAACTTTTTTCACGTACATATTTCTGGAACCAGTACTTTGTAAAAGGATGTGATGTGTGTGAAGTAATCGCTATTACGATCAAGTTACTAACAATACATCACGTAGAAGCTGATACCTACATTAAATCCAACCTCAATCCTCACCGACTTATTGTGTCTAGGATTTTGGACCTGTGAACTGTTATATATCTTCATCGGTGAAGTTGTATTATAATTTTTCATATTAGATAATAATTTATTTGCAAAACTTTAACTCTTGAGCTAAATGTGTATAATTAATTTGCTCTAATATCCTTTATTTTGAAATGAATTAAAATCACGTATTAATTTAAAAGCGGTACGTTTTATAAAATATTTGCTCACAATATCACATTTTACCCTTTGAATTATGTGACGAAAAATATAAAAAACTAATTTATTCAACATACACTGCTAAATCAGTGAAATATCTAACGAGTCTATCTAATAAAATATATATCAATATAAACTAGCTTATACTGGCTGACTAAGAATGTCGTGTTAACAACATTAGTCCGTGTAAATGAAGTCTTTAAGCTAGAGATTATATAAATTAGAAGTGCGTTTTACAAAGTCTGTGACGACTCTGTAAAAGATCAAATTTAAACATGTGTTAACTTCATAATAACTTTAATTAATTATTCGATAAAATTTAATATGTTAATAGAGGTTTATTTTACAAATTGAATCAATTAATTATTAAAAATACAAGTCCCGTATGATAGTTAAGATACATAAAATAGCTGGCCTTTTTTATGGTTTAAAAACTAGTTTGTTAATATTTAGAGATTTTTAAAATATAACATGGAAAGTCAATATAAATGCATAATTATATAAATGATATTAATGTAGAATATTATATTATTGTATTGTGTAGAATTTAATATTGGTGCAAATCTAGCGAGTAATAAACACATTAACAGTCTAAGCATGTTATTAGGCCACACAAATACTTACTAACCACTTCTACCTGTTGGAATATTTATCAACCTAATGACCGTTCAATGTTCGGTTTAACTTGTTGTGTGCTAACTTTATCCATTAAGTACCAGACACTATTTGAGGCTAAAAATAGCGCCAGAAGTGAAAATTACAAGTTTCTCATGTTATCAATTTATTTATCCATTACTGTATTAATTAAATTTGTATACCTGGCAATAGCCGAATTTAATTTCAATAAACATTGAATCACAAAAAGCACATTCAACCGGCAAGTGAGAAATCCAGGTTCGAGTCCCTGCGGAGCAAATACTTTTTGTGTATCCATTTATCTACATATCTATTTATCTATCTATCTATATAAATATATGTATATACTGTATATATATATATATATATATATATATATATATATATATATATATATATATAAGAGAATCTTCCTGCTAAAATAAAGTCTAAAATGTTAATTCGTTTTTGAGATATCGAGTGGACAGGGACTAATTAAACTGTACCTACCTTCCCTGGAGCACAACAATTTAACATATTTTCTTACGTTTAGAATACCACCTTATATTTTTATGGCATACGTATATATATTTCAATAGTTATCCTTGGGTCATAATCATATTAGCGTCACGAGGAGCTACAATATATGGCTTCCATCGCTCCTTGATATTTATTATTACTTTCAAACGCAATGTAGCAACTGTAATATTCATTCTTAATAATATTTTATGCATGATGCATCCTGTAGTAGGAAGGTAATGGCAAAATAAATCATTTTACTTGAAGAGTTTATTAGTAGGAGGCAGTCAAAATCTCTGGCTGTAATTACAAAAATATTAAATCTATGTGAGTAATGATAAATTTTTGAATAAGAAAGTTATAACATTATTAAGAGAGTTTTTGTTCCATAATATTATATTTATTTTTGACAAGCTCAGCTAGATAGGTTAAAACTGTAAGGTAGGTTTATTTTTAGATAGTACAACATCATATTTCTCGGCTTTGTAACTAGCAATATTTGTGAACGCAATCTCCTAATACGTTTGTCAAGTGATTAAAAATTGAAATACTTATCTGGCCAATTTCTGTCACCAACGAAGAAAGTTCTTCACTTAATCATATTATTCGGTCTTGTCAAAGGACTATCCCTATTAAACAATAAGTATTAAATAATAAATACTCTTGTGAACCTAGGTAATCTCAGGACTGGGTTGGGAAACAACGATAAAATATTAATATTAAACATGATATTAATATCAATGTGATATTTTTTCCATTTTTGTTCTTTCAATGTATTATGTAAATATTGTAAATATTTGGGAATTTAAGTCTAATTCAGAGAAATAGCATAGGATTACTAAAATCTTGACAGTATATCAAGAGAATCAGATAGTAGCTGTAGAAAAGTTAGGTAGAACCATGTATATATTTATTTCTGAGTTATGAGTAATTTCTTTCATTCCACTAATTACTAAATCGATCTTCATTACCGTAAAAATTATATTTATACAATTTTAATTAAATAAAGTCAGCTATTGGGTAGTAAAAAAGTAGTAAACTGAGTCACAAGCAAGATTTCGAAAACATATCCGTTTAAATATCTTTACAATCGAATAAAAGCAGGAGATATGATATTGTATTAAAACGAAAATTTCTATAGTTTAATTTTTATATACTGCAAACAGTATTACAAAAATAGTTACCAATGATTAGAAGTATAAATATAACTGCTTATACTATTTGAATTCGTAGAGGGAAAACAAGTACTATTTTCTCTCGCGAAGTTGCAGCGACAAAGATGAGTGAAATAAACAGGAAACTGCACTGAATTGCTTTACCAACAATAGATGATGTTGGTTTCATAACAGTATTGCAGTCCTTGAGAAAGAAGATATTGTGGTCTCATATGGCTTCTGCAAACTACGTATTCTAAATTATATTAATAAATATATGAAAAGGTAACAGTCGCATACACAATATCATAACGAATTATATTTATAAGTTAACAAATAGACCTTGCAGATAATAAATGTTGCATGGAGTACTAGGAGACAGTTGGATAATATTACTGTTTTTATTCGTTAAGTGTATACGAGTTAGTTTGAAATATTAGTATAATTTTATCTGCCAAGCCAGCGAATTCGATGTTCAATATATTTAATTATTAGTAGAATTTTCCTTACAACGTTTTGCCGAGTTTAAATACTTTGCAGTAGGTTTGAAGTATCAAAATTTTGAAACATATAAATAGTTTAGTCCTTGAGGCTTGTTAATTTTGTAATTGAAATTTTTTATTATTATTACATTTATATTGTTGAACTGTTTAAAAATTTTAAACTACAAAGTAATTTAAATGTTTTGTCCCTCTCATATCTGCTAGCTAAATTGTTTAGTTTAACAATTAATTACCAATTTTACTATACCAAACGTTACAAATTGTCTGAGCGTTATCAAACGGGCAATAAAATTTTAATTCTGTACCTCTGTCTGTCCGCACAATGTCTTGGAAATGCACTGACCTATAGACTTAAAAAGGTGCTCAGGACTTCATTTCCTATAACGATAATTGTGGGAATCACTCCATGGGATTTAGGTTAGTGAACATTTTTAATGGTCCTGTAGGTAACCGTGATAAAATCAAGAAAATGGCAGATTTATTATATAAAAATCTCATTACAACCATAAGATTTTTTTAAATTTTACCTATTAACGCATGTAGCTCAACCCCAAAAACTCTAGCAGTATAATGGTGATTTATTGTGCTAAATTTTATTATTGAAACACGTATATAAAACCTAATGTAATACAAATTATTGTTAAGTTACCTTATTGTTAGTGTTAAATATTGTTGCAAGTTACCTCAATAAAGATTTCATCAGCAGACTAGAAATTTTATAAAAAGTGAATTTCTACATAACATGAAAGACAGGAATGAGTTCCATAGATTTTTATTTCCAGCCATGGAATTTGGTTAAGTGTCGTTGAAGCCTATCACTCAGTAGACTAACAAAAATTTTATTATATGTATTGTAATAAAAATTGATTAGCCCTACGACTGTCTGATGTTCTCTCTGTATATATTGAAATGGGCTAGAGACATTACATTTTGCATTGCAAAATTTTTAATGCAACACGTGTTGTAGTGAATCCTACCTGGATAAATCGTACTGATTTTTCGAATTTATATAAAAACAAGATAGGAATACACCACACGACTTGTGACGTATTAAGTTACATAAAACTATTTACTTAATTTTATTCATAACGACAGACAGACAGAAAAACAATCTGATAGTGAAGAAATTTTTACAGCTTCCAATTCGGAAAAATGGGCAGTTTTCAAGGACAGGATCACTCATTGTTAACCCTTCTAAGGATCAGCCACACTCGGTATTACGTGACTTTGTTGTCTTTCAATAAACACCGCAACCGCTATTCTGAGTCGTTAAATAATACGTCATAACTCAATTCTTGTTTCAAACAGCTATTAATATATCTAATGTAATCTCCTTTAGTGGGGTTTGTAAGGCTAATGAGCTCAATAAACAGTCTTTATTCTCTTTAATACCAATGAATAATTAGAAATATATATTTATCAAAAATATTATTATATAATTTTATGTAAATACCATTGAAGTGCTGGTGCAGAATTGTAATATTCTTTACGTTATATCTGAATAAGTATTTTAAATGTTATAGAATTAAATTATTTGGATATAGACTTGGGCAATTTTTTTTACATTCAGGTAATGGTGATCGTTTCTATATAACATTTGGGTAAACATTTATATTCAATGGGCAGCGTTGACATTCCGCATACCCTTTTCTAATTAAAGATGGTAGTATTGATTATGATATTTAAACAGATCATAGCATTAACCTTGGTTTTGAACGCTAAATACTGTAGTTTTTATATTATCATTAAAAAAGTGCAAAACTCCACGTTTACTTTTGAATGTTCACAAAATGCAATTAAATTATACAAACCGTTAAAACATTAATTACAATGGGAATCCCTTTGTTTGAATGGTTAAAAAATATAAATCCTAATTAATTATTTGAGTTTAATTACCCGGACAACCAATATTACCACTCAGGAACATTTTACATGTGGTATATTCTTAATACAGATTTAAATGCTGTAAAAATTCTATAATATTAAAGAATATAACATTTTATGTTAATTAGATCCTATTATATCAAACATTTCCATTAGTCAATCTTTACTATGTGATCTCTGAAGTGCTTGATGATGAAGATAAAGCTTTAAAGTTACCATTTTTTATGAAGCTACAGTAAAATAGACTGGTTTTGCATATTTCATTGCTTAATTTCTTACATGGTTCACCGAAAAACAATAAATCTGGGGTAAAAGATAATAAGGTTTTTAATTGATTCTAACTAAAATTAAACGAAATAAGGATTTATACATTTAAGCACAATTTTCGGATATCCACTCATAATTTTATTAATTTTTTATTAATTTTTTTTATTTGTTTTTCTATTTTAATTTTACGCTACTCATTGAATAAATTAGACTTTCGTTTTAGAACATAACATGGATCAATATAGGCAAGAAAATATAAAGTTATGCGCGACCACTAAAATAGCCTCACACAATCTGTAAATATTCCCACATTTCCTGTCACCTCTTATATTTACCTTAAAACTGCATAGGGTTAAGAAATACTGAATATTAAAAACTCAAAGAAAACACATATTAAATTAAGAAAAACAAAAGTAAAATGGAGTATCAAAAACAGTTGTTGCATAGCACTTTTATTTTCGCTTCACACACAAATAATTCCTTATAACGAACGAGGAATGTGTTTCATATAAAAATTTGTAAATATGTGATAAAGTCAAATCTAAAAATAGCTCAAAGAATGTAGTAAATTCTTTTTTTAATATTCAATGAAATCCGATGAACGTTAATACGAAGAGGAATATTTGTAAAGTTAGACTATATTTAAATCAATTATTTCACGGACTACTTTACAAAAAACAACAAAATTTCCATAGCTCTAAACCTAATAAACAAATATCTTAGATCGTTGCATTATATGAATAATGGAGTAGGTAGGACTTGTACCATGATCTAACATGGTTAATATGGTACCAAACCTACTAGAGATAATCAATATAAAATATTGATATAGAATATATATATATATATATATATATATATATATATATATATATATATATATATATATATATATATATATATTCTACTGATCATAAATTGTACTCATGAATGTTTATTAGGCCATTTAAAAAAAGTTATGACTACCTGTTATTAAAGTAGGCATATACTTTAATATATATAAAACAAGAAGCGGGTAGCTGCTCATGTTATATAAATTTCCAGTAAAATATTTGTTTAAAAATTCTTTTTAATCTTGTCAATTGCGGAAAATTCCGAGTTTCTTTAAAAAAACAAATATTTTCCATATCGTAAATCTACTGTTAGGTGACAAAACACAACAGATTAAACGTGATCAAGGGATGAGCCGACAGACCACAAGCAATGAGTGCAGTGGCCAGTACATAACCTGGTATATCGTAATATACCGTCTGCACCACAACACCGATAATAGTGTAGTGTAATTTAGTAAAGGTTGTCTTTTTGTAAACATGGATTAAAGCTTTTATAAAATTAATATATTTTGAACTTTGTTACCGTTTCACTTTGGTGTTGAAATTTAGTTTTGTGCTTTATTGTAGTTACGTAACACTGTTTGGTTATTTTGTGGGTGTAAGCACTGGTAGTAATTAAAGTACAGAAAAGTATATAAGTTTCGCTAATAAAGTGTTCCGCCTAATATTCATATTGAAAAACCTGCTGCATTTATATAATCATAATATAAATTTGATTGGCCTAGAAACAGAAGACTTGAGCGTTTCAAAGCAAATTTTGTAAAATAAACCAATTATTATTATTATTAAGCTAATAAACGGCTTTTTAGGTAAAATATTTTACCTATTCTAATGCGTAGCATTATTATTATTCTATATATTTGTATACGTATCTTCACGTTTACAGCCGAAACTTTAACGAATTCTTACAAAACATGGTATCAGAGATGTTAAGATTGTTGTTAAGGTTAATAGAATAAACGGTGACAGAGCTCCAGGTTAAAATCTATTTTCATTTCAACTATTATAGACATAATATTATTGAAGAATAATTTCAATAAAGTGTTAATACTATGTGATCCATCTTTTTACACCTCACGGTTTGTATCGCCCCTTGAAAAAAAGGAGTTCACCCCTGGAATAATAAACCATGAAATACAATTACTTTTAATGCTTTATGGTTGGATGGATTATAAACCTTAAGAAAACTTCCATGTGTATATTATTTATCAAGGGTATACGTAATGAAACGTATTATAATGGTATTATAGTATATTTTACGCAGTAAATGCAGTCGATATGAATTAGATGAACAATGAAGATGTTATACGTAGTAGACGGATTTTGAAGTTGCATGGCAAGTCTGCATGAGTAAAGCGCATAGGGAATATCGTTTAGCAATGCTCTGCGGCGTGTCAGATTGCATTCATAGTGAGTAAATTTGCTATGAGAGTAAATGAGAAACCATAATTTTCAGTTTTCAATTTCAGCAATTATTTAAGTACAAATCTACCTTTTAATATGTCCTAAAACATAAGATGGATAGAATTTTATATTAATTTTCTTCATCGGGCAAAATAATATAAACTATTGAACAAAAACATAGTAATAACGAAGTCATTTATATTGGGTACAATTAAAAAATTTTTGACGTATTTTATTAATCGTGGTTACAATACAAACTCAAATCGGGCGTCGGAAATATTACTGACTCGAACCAGTAGTGGTCATAAACGTGCAACGCCTAATAAATTGTCTGCAATGAAGTAGGTACCTGCTACCAGTGCATCTAAAAGAAGCAATGTAGTCTAACTTTTGCTGTAAATTTAAAAGGGTGTTATGAAACGTATGTAAGATGTGTTGTCTCTTGATTCGGAGAGAAGCAAAATCAACTTTTGAACAAATAAATGTGAGAATGGATTACATTAAAATTACCGTAAATATAAATTTTATCACATTTTTTTGATCATGGGAGGAATTCAAATTCAGTATTGGCGTCAAAAATATCATTTACTCGAATCAGAAATGCTCTTACAGATGCAAAACTTATGAAATTTTGTGTGAGGCCGTGGGTAACTTCTAGTGTTAATAAATATAAAAAAAATATATATAACTTTTAGTTTGCCTCGGTTTCATCTTCGTCTTCATACAGCGTCAGAAATGTAACACTGTGGCACTGTAAAATTTGGAGTACAAGCACTTGTTGCAAACTTTGCAAAATTTTAACATGAATATTCTATCCGGTATTAGCCAGCAGCCATCCAATGTTACCTAGAATATATATATATATATATATTGTCTCACCCAATGCGCATGCTAAACAATTCATTTAGGGTTGTGTCTAAAATATCGCTGTACATTAAAAAAATATTTATAGGCTAAAAAATTTAAAATATAAAATTTAACGTGGTATAATTGTTAATTATAATTGTATAAATAAACCCCTCCAAGATCCACGGATTGCTTTTCTCAGTGTATGAATTGATGAGCTCGGTACTGAGGTAAGATGTACAATTTAATATGATAATATAAAAATTTACTGCACTTCAATGCCCGGCATTGTTATAAAATTTATATTATGAAATCTTGTTTTTTTAACTACAACCAATTTCATTACATCTTGCTTTCTCTATATAATAGCAAGGAACAAACGAAAATTCGACCTTTTAAACCGTAGTTGTAACCAAAAACCCGCCTCTATCTAACTTCGGTCCACATTTTGAGAAATAAAGTTAACGGTGTAACGATGCTCTGTGAACATATAAATTGTGCTTTTGTTTGTAAATATTTCGTAAGTATACTAATATTTATATAATTTTTTTTCCGAAACAACCAAAGCCACCTTGGGTAGACTAGATATTTACACGCTCATTTGAACAGGTGGTGACCACAGTAAATGCGCGTACAATTTTAAACGTTATAAAAAGTAAATGGCCAAAAATAATGCGTTTAATAGTTTTCAGAATGAAACATATTTAAAATTTAATGCCTAAGTATAAAAATAAGATGGGAAATTCTTTACAAATTTTGTAATTTAATGACTATATATCATACTAAACTAAATTGTTTATTAAATATATTGTAATTAACTTTCCTCCTAATAGGATCACAAATCATGAGGTTACGAATTTCTTGAAGTTTCGGTTTAGTTGGAGAGTGCCAAAAACCGATACCCTTTTTAATGGTTAATGAGATAAAAACAGGTAGCTATCGCTTGCAAAGTATTTGTTTTTATATGGTTAAACATATAAATAGACAATCTAAATGTGGAAAACTAAATACATTTAACTTTTTAAAGAAATGTTAAATAATATAATTATGTCCACATAACGAAACATAATTAGAATGTAGTAAGAGTTTTTGCATTATTTCAAAAACATTTGTTAATTCACATTTTAAGTTACTAATAATATTTATTCCGTTTATTCTAAATCAACCAAACATGCAATATTATCCAACAATAAATGGGTTACACAATTATATGGTTTCATATAATGCTTACTGTACATTCCCTAAAATTTATGGATGGTCATCTTAGAGCAAAATCTAAAACTGATTTGGGTTGTCAATATAGATTTTTTAATAAAAACCAAATTGTTGTATTTCGTTCCGTCACAATGTTATACCTAATATTAAGGAAGAAAGTTACAACCCATGCTATTTCTGAAAAAAATGAGTTGTAAGATATCAGTGGTCCCGAAGCTTCTGTAATGGGTGGACAAGGCAGTAATGAGGGGTGACATTGAGAAAACTAAGTTACTAACTACAAACAAACCAACATCCTGTCTACCTCTATGGGGGTAAATCAAACCTAAAGAAACTAATCGTGGTGAGTAATACATGGACGAAGTACTTAATGATGCTATATGTATTTTCATATTTGAAAATGGAATAAAATGGCTGCTCAATATTGACCCAAACTTTGACTGTAACTTCTTAATATCTCTTCTTCATTATAAACTAATAATAGTAAATTATTTTTCTTCGGTGGTCTTTTTAACGATAGTCATTAAACTTATGTTATCTCTTATTCATATCATTATTTATTTCTTCACACAAAACCTTTAATAAACTGGTAGGCAAGTGCACTTTACCACTTTTAAATTCAGCAATAATTCTCATTCCAAATTTATACTTTATTTTTATTATAGATTAACAATTTTATATTTATTTTGGTACAGATTTCATAAAAACAGGAAACATTATGTTTTCTAATACCTCGACAACTCGAATTATGGAAGACATAATGCTGGCCCAGTAACAACTTTTTCTAATAATCTTAATTATTATCATCAACAAATAATTTTCTTTCTCAAAATATACTATGTAATCATCTAATGTGTCAGGTTTGAAAACCCAACTAAATTGTATATCTAAATCTTAAAATGTACAGGTATTATCTTCTTATAATAAAGATGTTTATTTACACCAACAAATCTTATACATTCTTCAAATAATAAATAAATTTGTTATATATTTTCAAAAGTTAATTCAATATATTTATTCTACAATCAAAATTTGTTATAAATTCCGTTTGTTTATTGTGTCCATATGAATATTGCTATTTTATAATCAGATTATGGAAATGTATTATTTTTTCTTTCCTTACGTTTCGGTCATTCATAAAAAGTTAATTTGCTATTTTTACAAAGTAGATTTGTTTTTTTTGAACATTTATAACAATTTATAGTATAATCTTCATTTATGTATATAGAGCTAAAGCTGCCACGTTTTCAGCTGGGAATGTGATAAGTAGAAATAACTTACGAATAGAATGTAATAAAGTGAAGGCAGGAATGTAATAACCTGTTTTTAATAAATATAAGAATATTCTACTAAATAGCTTAACATGTCTAAAAAATAGATTATTTTGGCGAATCTTTAATGAAACATATTGAATAGGTTCAAAAACATCTTGACCGACTTGTTTTGAGTAATACTGGATGTTAAGTATTGTTGCGATAAATAACTAGTTTTTTATTGCCTAATACGAAAAGGCTACTTTTATTGAACAATAATTATGTATATATTTTTTGGGCAATTTATACTCTATATTTGCCTTTATTTTACTAAACTGTATATACTGCATTAATTCTATATCTCCTTCTGCGCCCTAGTGCCTACAATACCATTCCTTACTGGATTAAAATATTCACGTACAGTGACAGACCAATGAACCATTGTTTCACGAATCAGCTGTTTACTGTACACTCACCAACCAATCACAACGGTTGACTTATCAAGGCTCCGTATTGTTGCCCACCTTGCAAGCGACGGCACGCTTGCTCAGTACACTAAAAATCCCGCCTGGGGCACGTACACTCTCAGCCACTGCTGACCATACTTACTCAACACGTGACTTTATGCCCCAGGTGTTACTCTCTCACTTAAATATTAGTTTTTATCTCTATTTGTTGCACATTAACATTAAAGTAAGTGCTCTGGATTGGCAATCTCTACCAGAACGTCTCTGTTCCCGGTCACCCGCGTCTACCGTGCTCTACAGGACTGGCCACAGTGTTATGAACTATTCATTTGCGGTCGTATTGTGCGTGAGTGAATCCGTGAAGGACATCTACCGTCTTCACGCCTGCCTACAAGACAGCAGCCTATTTCCACACTTCCTGATCACAACCTGGCCCTCAACAACAGCAGACTACGGTTACCCCTCATGAAAACAAAGGTAACTGTTTATTCTCTGCACTTTATTTGAATATGCGCTGTTCATAAACTCATTATGTGTAACCTGGTGAACTCTTGTTAAAATCAGTGTGGTCGGCGTCTTTACTGCCTAGTGTGAAGTGGTCCTTCTTAATCGAGCCTCTAAAATCTTATTTCACGGTTCTCATATCCAAAATTCATTCTTTTCACTGGATGTATTCAAACTTAAGTCCATAAAAATAAATTTGTAATTTCTGTGAAATCTTAAACATAAATTATTGATGTTATACGAATACCTTGGTACAAGTTTTTTCCGTAAATAAATATATTATTAATCTCACGTCAAATTTATACATTAAATGCTGTATAAAGAAATGTAATACTTAAAATTTGGATATAGAATTGACAATATTTAATTATTTTTTAAGTCTCAGAGAGTAAAAATTAAAAAAAATTCAGACATAATAATATTAAACGAAAATTATTATGCTTAGAATGTAAATATCAGAAAAAAATAGTACATAGTGAAAACAAGCCTCGCCAATGGTTTTACAACTTGAATCTGAGGATATGGATTATGCGAATAGTTTTATTTCAAGCCATATTTCTAAAATGTTTCTCTGAGAGCAAACTATGTAATATAATGCTGGATCGAGATCGACTTTAAAGATATATAATCAGACTACGTTTACGATTAAATAAACAAAAAGTATTAAATGCTGGATCATATTTTCTAATCTTCTAGGCGGTTGGCTACCTATAACATTTCGGCTTGCAATTCTCTGTAAATGTAAATGTTACACTCTATAAAGGTAGATTTTTCATCAGTTTTATAAAATATAAATATATATTGTTTTATTAAAACAAAAATGGAAATAATATGCCAGTTGATGGAAAAATTACATTTAACCAGTTTTTATCAGAGTTCCGATGATTAATTATAAGACCACCAGTAATATTCAGTTGCTTAATGACATTACAAAAAGTAAAGATAATACGTTAATATTTTGCTATTGTAAATGTATTAAGCAGAAAGTTATTCATTCGATAATTAATTTTTTTTTTTTTATATATTTTTTTATTTCAAGAAAATAGACAGAATAATTAAAAAACCTTCAAACTTCGATAGTTGTTCGAATCTAAATGGTTCTTATTATCCAGATCAATAATAGTATTTAAACATTTCTAGAGGGCTTTCCAGAATGATGTATCATATTTACCGAGATTTTATGAAATGTTACTGCTAAAATATCTAAAATAATTACAATTCAAAATGGTTTTATAGAAAATACTCTTATTAATGCAATTGAAAAATACTTCCTGTTGAACAAACGTCCAAATTATCTACATGAATATTAAAAATGGTGCTAAAAATGAGATTGAAACAAACACATAGATGGAGGTGGATATGATAATTTATCAAAAGTGTTAAAATATTATGAAATGATAATTATCCCTTTGAATATATTTTTCTTAGCTTAATATACTTAACGCTGATCTTTAGATACATAAATATTTGGTATTCCACCGTCAGACAACTGCAGTATACAAGGAGACTGAAAGTCATTAATTTCTTATCCTGTATATAATTAGCTGACACTGAACTAGTATTTATTTAACTGTCTTTAAGTGGGTTAAGCTAAAAAAATATACTGTGTAAAACAAATTTCATTACATATTTTACCTGTTTTGATTAACTTTTATTTCAACCTCCACCAACTCTTATGTGGCCGACTACCAATTTATTTCTTGGGGGAATATTTAGGTATACATTTGAATAAAGCCAAGCTTTAGTGAACATACAACATGAATTGGCTCTCGGCTCCTAGACCGTGTTAAACAAAATACCTCTGATGGCAAATACTCAGTATGAAATGGCAAATACACAGGCATTTTTTTGTGGGAGAGGGTTTCTTTCTAGATATTCATATAACAGTTTACCACGCAGAATACTATCAGAAATTAATTTAATTGAACAAATCTAGTCATGTTTTGTAAAAATAGTTGTATAATTGAATAGTATGAATCTATTTCAAATTAAACTCTACTTTTAACAGCAAAAGAAGAATTATAACTCGACAAGAAATTGTCGAGTAACTACTAAACAACACATAAGAAGGTTTCCAGCTACAACAAATATAAAGTAATTATTCCAAATATTTGGCTATTTATAGTAAAATAATTGCTCATAATAAATATATCGTTGCAATGTTTCTAACTTTTCAGATAATCGTAGTTATACTCATATCATAAATACATTTACATAGGTCCATAAGGGACTATTACTGACATAATAATTCTTTATGAAATTGATAATTTCCTAGATTTTCAGAATGGAATTGTGTTATAAATTGAACCTTAATATGTTTTCTGTTTGGCAATGATCTAACATCGCCCAGCCATGTAGACAAATTACACTGTCTAGTGTGTGTGCAGAGGAACGATTATTGAACAATACTTTAAGTTGAATACATATGAGGCAACTTTAAAAAATATAGGATTGTATTATTTAAAATATTTAGTTGAATCCAATAATAAATTTAATATTTCTACCGGGACATCCAATGCATTGTTGGTAATAAACAGTCAGTAAACTCATTGACTTTTTGCGATCACGTTGGTATACAATCTTAATGCGTTTAGCCAGTCCGTGTAATGTATTTACATTGTGCTACTCACGAGTTATCCATCGTTACTATGTCGTTCAATATTCCCTGCTTCAATTTAGTAATTCTGTTGAAACTTATGTTGGCTATTTTAATTTCTCCGCCATTTATGACGTACTAGCCTAGTAATTCTTTATTTCATTGAGGTTGATGCAAATTGTAGGCTGCAACATTGACTTAATCAATAATAAAACTTATACATTCATAATATAATTATTCTATATAATGCTTAACTTGCATAGTGCATAGGATAATTTCTTTTATTGCCTTGGAATCACTAGTATTAAAAATATTTAACTTATCTGTGTGTCAATATTTAATATAAGGTTGTATGTATTAGAAACTTATCAAATTGACGTTATGACTCAATTTATTTCAGTTAAATTTGTCATTTTTATTATTACGTTCATTATGTGAAAAGTTAAGGAGCGATGTTTTTAAGGAGAGGCCGATCCCCTTTTAAGCCTTATTCTGTCCGTTGTCATGCGCCACTGGCCTGTGCGAGGATCTTATCAAACAAAATAAGGAGGAGAGTCAATACTGTACAAGGTGATACTGATAAAATATGCAACGGTCACAGACAAGTGCATTATCAGTACCTGTATTATCTGTAGCTCAGACTCAAAGTCCAACGACTTAGACCGCTCGGACATCGGGACTCCCAGTTTCTATGAGAATAGTTATGATCAGTCTTTATAGACCAGCAGTGAAGGAGTTAAGTATTTTTTGAGTTTCTTCGGTTTCTAACTTAGACTATTCAAACATAAGGATTTTTTTGTAAGCCTATATAGCAGAATCATTGAAATATTTCGTAATTGTCTACTATAAACACCACTGGTACTCGCCAGTCAAAATTTTGATAACAAAAAAATCATTGTAGTGAAAGATGGGACACGTCGTTGGTTTTTAAAATCCAATGGGGTTTTTCATTCACAGTTTCAGTCCACAATTTTTCCATTCCGAATTCTGACAAGAACTGAAATATTGGTTCGCGATTTTCTTTTCATTTAATCAGATACTTTTTTATATGTATTTTCCATATAACAATTTCTGACTCTAGATAAATTAATTTGATAATATATAATATGTGTACACACACACACAAACACACAAACACACAAACACACACACAGACACACACAAACACACACACACACAAACACACACACACACACACACACACACACACACACACACATACATGAAAATCTAAACCAATTTTTTTTTCTCAAATTCTACTGTTTATATGTTTAAACTGAGTAATATTTTTTTTAATGTTAATTTTTCACCTGGTAATTAATTATTACTGTGATAATTAAGATTATGAATCTGAAATTAATAATTGATATTTTGTTAAAAACACTTCCAATCAATGAGAGCTTTGGTTACGAAATTGTAAATATGGTAATTAATACTTTTTGTTTACAACCTGTGAGAGTTCCGAATGGAAACAACCGGGTCAGATCTAAATGGAACAAACCCATTAGACTTGTATTTCATCCCTGCCAACAATGAGTTGTTGTCAATGTTGTGAATGACAAGCATCATCAATGGCTTTTAATTATCAGCAACATTAATGAGCTTTTGAGTGAAAATCTACAATAAATTCTTTAATGAATTTCACTCAAAATATCCTTTTATTTACAAACGTCAATTTCGTGTATCTTCTGCGGCTGATATATTGTATTTCGTTTTATTGATTTATTTGTTTTCGAATTTTCACAATATTTTACTTCCTGATTAGTTTTATATATTTATACATCATCTATTTATCTGAAGAAGTTTAATTTATAAATTTATTTTAGAATTCTATAATAGACTGGTCTTGTTTTCTTAAACAATATCAACCTCTTTTATTACAGACTAGAACCGTAGTAATATATGAAAGTAAACCTAAACATTGGATTTTGACGTAGTTAAGGATACAATAATATAAATATTCAAGGACATCGAAAATATTAATCTATATACTATTTTAAGTCTATATAAAGAAGATATTTTATTTTAAGTTTATTAAAAATAACAGATGCTTACACATTATATCACCTATTTTACCTGTAGAAATAACAAAGCAAATAAAGCCAGGCTACAATGATATCAATTTGCGACTCAAAGTGACACTTACTTTGAATAATTTAATTTTTTATGGTTTAGCTAAACCCTTACATGAAGTAATTAAGGCAATCAGAAATAATATGGCCTCATTTATTCTGCGAAAAAAGCTTCATGTACTATTTGGTCATTTTTGGTTCATTTAAACTGCATGTCAGTCAAATCTTGTTTGATGATAAAATAGTAGTAATTAATAAAACATCAATAAACTATAAATTTGTTAGGGTAAACTAAATTTAATATGATATTACTTCGTGGTATATGTTATTGGTTTCGTTTTGGCAATACAAAAATATTTTGGTTGTTTGACTGATTCTAAAATAACCGAAGAATATCGGTTGGAGTACTAAAACTAGATAATGAGATATTAATTAGGATTATTAAAAACTAATGAGCCTTGTTACAATTTTTGTATGCTAGAGAGTATAATGAAACTCAGTGCTAATATTTAGGAAAGCCGTAGAGTTCTTTGATCATTTATAGGAAAGTTACTGTAAATTGATAATGTTAATATTTATTATTAACTTTCTGACGGAGCCTATAAAATCATAGGTAATTCTTTAAAAAACTGGTATATATTTTAATGAGATAAATATATCAATTTACTTAAAGTATATTGTTATAGGTTTAGATAATAATATAAAATTTGTTAGAATGTATTAAAACAACAACAGCTAACTTCACAATAGGGTATATATATATATATATATATATATATATATATATATATACATATTCCGTCTGAAAATACTCTATGAACCGCAGTCCCTTTTTCATAGTGTTTTTTCCCACATGTAATTCTGTAATTAAACCGGAATTCTGTAATTCAAGTGCAGTGCTGTGACAAAATTTTAATGCTGTAATTCAAGTAAAGTGCTGTAACTAAAGTGGAGTGCTGTAGCTTAATTGCAGTGCTAAATATACTATACAGCACAATTATTACACACAGTCACTTACCCCTGCTCCTTTGTTTATTCATTAAATTCTGGTATTTTATGAAATTTTACAAATTTTTTCAACATCGTATTTGCTATAACCTTTTCGAGTAGTTGCCTGTCTTACGAACCCTTTGTAATATTAATCACCATAGTGTAAATTTGTGATTCTGTAGTACGTTGTGATTTTATTTAGTAGTTTAATAGCATCTTTCTTATAGTCCAGTAGAGATTTATAGTTCAGTTTTAAGGTCAATAATATGGCGTCTGCCAATTTTATTTTGATGGCCGGTGGTTGGGGCAGTAGCTGTGCCAACTCTTTATTTCTGTTCTCGCACACAGCTGGTCTTGTCTTCTGCGATAGCTAGGTAATTAGACTCGTTGCTAGATTAGCTGTTTGATTACTGGTGGTGGGGTGGTGGTGTTGGTGGCGGTGTCTGGTTGATTGTTTGGTTACTTGTTTTGTTACAGTGATTAGCAAGAGGATTTTGGCTCGCCTCTTCTCGACAATCGCTCTCTGGTTGAAGACATGGAATGCTACGTCGACAGAGAATTTGTTCCGTTCTTCAAATTTGGCTACCTCACTTCATATAGCTCCCGGCATAGGTAATTTAACTCCTTACCTTCCAGAAAAGGTTCACGTACCTCGTAGTTTATTATAGGGCCCAGTATACGCTTCCAAACGCTGTGAAACCAACGCTTAGAGCAACACCCAATAAATTCCATAAATATTAATTTAATGTGTTAATTTCTTTTATTTTATTAATATGTGAAGCCCCTGGTATTGATAAAACATCAATTATTTTGTACTTATCTATGCTTTAGAACAGAGACATGAGTGTTATTCATCTATGAGCTAGTGCCAGGCAGCCAATATCGACAGTGTAGTTTTTACTGAGGTTATCCAAAATAAAACTGAGGTAGTTTAAATAATTTATGTAAATAAACCAAAAAGATAGAGTATAATAAATTTGTCGGTGCAAGTTTAATATTAGATCTTGTGTTATCTGAATAATTTGAAACGTTACGTAATATATTATACGTAATATACTGCAGGATACGCATAAATTGAAGCATTACAGTTCAATCAAAACTAAACCCTGACATAAAGCTAATTGGGAGATCAACACTCCTGGTTGTATGTACATGATGTATAACTACTCTATTACCGAGATGGCCCCTGTTTATGCAACGTCATTGCTCCCATCACCATATCGGACAGTATCTATGATAATGTGGGAATCATTATTCTGCATCATTTAGTGCCCTTGGACACCAGTTCATAAACGTGCTTTACCTGTAATAAATGGTGGTAGATCCTATCAGTTAAGATTTGTATATAAATTTCTACAACGTTCAATATATTAATTTCTGCTCTATAAATATGATTAATGAGATGAACGTTAACTAAATATTAATTCATTAGCAGCTTTGATTAAATGGGACAAACCAGCCAAGAAAATCGTTACTTATTAAAATAAAGTGGAAAACACAGACTTATAAATATTTTATAATTGAAAATAACACCTTTACAATTAATAATTACGTCCACGATTGGTTTAAATAAGATCCTATTTCACCACAAAAATGTTATTGAAAGCCTTTATAGGTAAAACTAGGATGACATAATATAGCAATATTTTATCATTTATGAAATTCTTTGATGAGAATGTAATCCTTGATTTTGAAAGGCTTCGCAAATTAAATTAATTATTGGAATATTGGTAGTAATTTAATACTGGGTATTAAGTTGAAATATCTCCAATGCTCTAAGAACCTTCATGATATAATATAGTTAGGTTTATCTTTCGACCGTATAATTCACTACATATCTGTACAAAATGAGGAAACGAATTTTTATTTTTCCATTCTTTTTATAAGGCAATATTATATAAAATTTTCTGCTACTACCTTGTCAGATATCATTCGTTACTTTAAAATCAAAATTATTCAAAACCGTGCATTTTAAGAGTCCAATTGAATGCAGTTTATGAAAATAACTTTTAAATTTTAATTTTAGAATAACTCTAAATAGGGATTAAATGAATTATATGAAGACAATTTATTATCTTTAATATGTCTACACAATGTAAAAATATTTAATGGACGGCTTGTAGAATTTATAAAATACTGTACTAAATTTACTGAATACCATTCTTACTTACGACATTTGGTAACATTTATCTCAAACTCTTTAGAAAGCAATGTAAAAATCTCATTTCTAGCAGCATTTTTAAAATTCATGTAGATAATTTGGACGTTTGTTCAACAGGAAGTATTTTTCAATTGCATTAATAAGAATATTTTCTATAAACAATTTTGAATTGTAATTATTTTAGATATTTTAGCAGTAACATTTCATAAAATCTTGGTAAATATGATACATCATTCTGGAAAGCCCTCTAGAAATGTTTAAATACTATTATTAATCTGGATAATAAGAACCATTTAGTTTCGAACAACTATCGAAGTTTTAAGGTTTTTTAATTATTCTGTCTATTTTCTTGAAATAAAACAAATATATAAAAAAAATTTTAATATCGAATGAATAACTTTCTGCTTAATACATTTTCAATAGCAAAATATTAACGTAATATTTTTACTTTTTGTAATGTCATTAAGCAACTAAATATTACTGGTGGTCTTATAATTAATCATCGTAAATCTGATAAAAACTGGTTAAATGTAATTTTTCCATCAACTGGCATATTATTTTGTTTTAATAAAACAATATATATTTAGATTTATAAAACTGATGAAAAATCTACCTTTATAGATTGTAACATTTACATTTACAGAGAACTGCAAGCCGAAATGTTATAGGTAGCCAACCGCCTGGAAGATTAGAAAATATGATCCAGTATTTAATACTTTTTGTTTATTTAATCGTAACGTAGTCTGATTATATATCTTTAAAGTCGATCCCGATCCAGCATTATCCTACATAGTTTGCTCTCAGAGAAACATTTTAGAAATATGGCTTGAAATAAAACCATTCGCATAATCAATATCCTCAGATTCAAGGTGTAAAACCATTAGCGAGGCTTGTTTTCACTATGTACTATTTTTTTCTGATATTTACATTCTAAGCATAATAATTTTCGTTTGATATTATTATGTCTGAATTTTTTTTAAATTTTTACTCTCTGAGACTTAAAAAATAATTAAATATTATCAATTTTATATCAAAATTTTAAGTAATACATTTCTTTATAGAGCATTATTAATGTATAAATTTGACGTGAGATTAATAATATATTTATTTACGGAAAAACTTTTACCAAGGTATTCGTATAAACATCAATAATTTATGTTTAATATTTCAAAGAAATTACAAATTTATTTTTATGGACTTAAGTTTGAATACATCCAGTGAAAAGAATGAATTTTGGTTATGAGAACCGTGAAATAAGATTTTAGAGGCTCGATTAAGAAGGACCTCTTCACACTAGGCAGTGAAGACGCCGAACACACTGATTTTAACAAGAGTTCACTAGGTTACACATAATGAGTTTATGAACAGTGCGTATTCAAATAAAGTGCAGAAAATAAAACAGTTACCTTTGTTTTCATGAGAGGTACCTAACCGTAGTCTGCTGTTGTTGAGGGCCAGGTTGTGATCAGGAAGTGTGGAAATAGGCTGCTGTCTTGTAGGCAGTTGTGAAGACGTAAGATGTTCTTCACGGATTCACTCACGCACAATACGACCGCAAACGAATAGTTCATAACACTGTGGCCAGTCCTGTAGAGCACGGTAGACGCGGGTGTCCGGGAACAGAGACGTTCTGGTAGAGATTGCCAATCCAGAGCACTGACTTTAATGTTAATGTAAATGTGCAACAAATAGAGATAAACTAATATTTAAGTGAGAGAGTAACAACTGGGGCATAAAGTCACGTGTTGAGTAAGTATGGTCAGCAGTTGCTGAGAGTGAACGTGCCCCAGGCGGGATTTTTAGTGTACTGAGCAAGCGTGCCGTCGCTTGCAAGGTGGGCAACAACACGGAGAGCCTTGATAAGTCAACCGTTGTGATTGGTTGGTGAGTGTACAGTAAACAGCTGATTCGTGAAACAATGGTTAATTGGTCTGTCACTGTACGTGAATATTTTAATCCAGTAAGGAATGGTATTGTAGGCACTAGGCCGCAGAAAGAGATATAGAATTAATGCAGTATATACAGTTTAGTAAAATAAAGGCAAATATAGAGTACAAATTGCCCAAAAAATATATACATAATTATTGTTCAATAAAAGTAGCCTTTTCATATTAGGCAATACAAAACAAGGTATTTATCGCAATAATACTTAACATCCAGTATTACTCAAAACAAGACAGTCAAGATGTTTTTGAACCTATTCAATATGTTTTCATTAAAGATTCACCAAAATAATCTATTTTTTAGACATGTTAAGCTATTTAGTAGAATATTCTTATATTTATTAAAAACAGGTTATTACATTCCTGCCTTCACTTTATTACATTCTATTCGTAAAAAAATCTTTAAATAAATATTTAGCAATTGAAAAATCTCGTTATAACCTGTAACAGTCTTTATAATCGTAAACAAAATATCTTAAATATTTGTAAAATAGAATAAAGTTATTTCTATTTATCACATTCCCAGCTGAAAACGTGGCAGCTTTAGCTCTATATACATAAATGAAGATTATACTATAAATGGTTATAATGTTTTTATCAAATCTGTACCAAAATAAATATAAAATTGTTAATCTAAAAAAAAATAATGTATAAATTTAGAATGAGAATTATTGCTGAATTTTAAAAGTGGTAAAGTGCAATTGCCTACCACTTTTTTAAAGGTTTTGTATGAAGAAATAAATAATGATATGAATAAGAGATAACATAAGTTTAATGACTATCGTTAAAAAAGACCACCGAAGAAAAATAATTTACTATTATTAGTTTATAATGAAGAAGAGATATTAAGAAGTTATAGTCAAAGTTTGGGGCAATATTGAGCAGCCATTTTATTCCATTTTCAAGTATGAAAATATATATATAGCATCATTAAGTACTTCGTCCATGCATTACTCACCACGATTAGTTTCTTCAGGTTTGATGTACCCCCATAGAAGTTGACAGGATGTTGGTTTGTTTGTGGGTAGTAACTTAGTTTTCTCACTGTCACCCCTAATTACTGCCTTGTCCAGAAATTACAGAAGCTTCTGGACCACTGATATCTTACAACTCATTTTTTTCAGAAATAGCATGGGTTGTAACTTTCTTCCTTAATTAGGTATAACATTGTGACCGACCAAATACAACAATTTGGTTTTTATTAATAAATCTGTATTGACAACCCAAATCAGTTTTTAGATTTTGCTCTACGATGTCCATCCATAAATTTTAGGGAATATACAGTAAGCATTGTATGAAACCATATAATTATGTAACCTATTTATTGTTGGATAATATTGCATGTTTGGTTGATTTATAATAAACGGAATAATATTATTAGTAACTTAAAACGTTAATTAACACATGTTTTTAAATTATTAAAAAACTGTTACTACATTCTAATTATGTTCGTTACGCGGACATAATTATATTATTTAACATTTCTTTAAAAGTTAAATGTATTTAGTTTTTCCACATTTAAATTGTCTATTTATGTGGTTTAACCATATAAAACAAATACTTTGCAAACAATAGCTAACAGTTTTTTATCTTATCAACCATTAAAAAGGGTATCGGTTTTTGGCACTCTCCAAATAAACCGAAACTTCAAGAAATTCGTAACTTCATGATTAGTGATCCTATTAGGAGGAAAGTTTATTACAATATATTTAATAACAGTTTAGTGTAGTATGAAATTTAGTCATTATATTTTAAAAATTTTATAGAAGTTCCCATCTTCTTTTTATACTTAAGCGTTAAATTTTAAATATGTTTCATTCTGGAACTATTAAACGCATTATTTTTGGCCACTTACTTTTTATAACGTTTAAAATTTTACGCGCATTTACTGTGTCACTACCTGTTTTAAATGAGCGTGTAAATATTTAGTCTACCTAAGGTGGCTTTGGTTATTTCGGAAAAAAATATTAATATAAATATTGGTATACTTACGAAAATATTTACAAACAAAAGGACAATTTATATGTTCATAGAGCATCGTTACACCGTTAATTTTATTTCTCAATCTGTGGACCGAATTTAGACGCGGGTTATTCTCAAAACTACGGTTTAAAAGGTCGAATTTTCGTTTGTTACTTCCTATTATCTAGAGAAAGCAAGATGTCATGAAATTGGATGTAGTTAAAAAAACAAGACTTCATAGTATAGATTTTATAACAATGACGGACATTGAAGTGCAGTAAATCTTTATATTATCATATTAAATTGTACATCTTACCTAAGCATCGAGCCCATTAATTCATACACCTAGAAAATCAATCCGTGGATCTTGGAGGGGTTTATTTATTCATTTATACAATTATAATTAATAATTATATTAAGCTAAATTTTACATTTTAAATTTTTTAGCCTATAAATATTTTTTCAATGTACAGCGATATTTTAGACACGACCCCGAGTGAATTGTTTAAGATGCGCATTGGGTGAGACAATAGATATATCTCTTTTCTAGATAACATTGCATGGCTGCTGGCTAATACCGGATAGAATATTTATGTATTCCAGGTGTCTATAAAGTCGAAAAGATATGAAAAATACATAGTTTAAACATTTGCATGTTAAAATTTTGCAAAGTTTGCAACAAGTGCTTGTACTTCCAAATTTTGTGATTGAAGTCTGCCACAGTGTTAGATTTCTGACGCTGTAGAAAGACGAAGATGAAACCGAGTCAATCTAAAAGTTATATTTATTATTTTATATTTATTAACACTAGCAGTTACCCCACGGCCTCACACAAACTTTCATAGGTTTTGATTCTGTAAGAGCATTTCTGATTCGAGTAAATGATATTTTGACGGCAATACTGAATTTGAATTCCTCCCATGATCAAAAACATGTGATAACATTTATATTTACGGTAATTTTAATGTAATCCATTCTCACATTTATTTGTTCAAAAGTTGATTTTGCTTCTCTCCAAATCAAGAGACAACACATCTTACATACGTTTCATAACACCCTTTTAAATTTACAGCAAAAGTTAGACTACATTGCTTCTTTTAGATGCACTGCTAGCAGGTACCTACTTCATTGCAGACAATTTATTAGGCGTTGCACGTTTATGACCACTACTGGTTCGAGTCAGTTATATTTCCGACGCCCGATTTGAGTTTACATTGTAACCACGATTAATAAAATACGTCAAAAATTTTTTAATTGTACCCAATATAAATGACTTCGTTATTACTATGTTTTGTTCAATAGTTTATATTATTTTGCCCGATGAAGAAAATTAATATAAAATTCTAACCATCTTATGTTTTAGGACATATTAAAAGGTAGATTTGGACTTAAATAACTGCTGAAATTGAAAATTAAAAAATTATGGTTTCTCATTTACTCTCATAGCACATTTACTCACTATGAATGCAATCTGACTCGCCGCAGAGCATTGCTAAACGATATTCCCTATGCGCTTTACTCATGCAGACTTGCCATCCAACTTCAAACTCCGTCTACTACGTATAATGTTATATATGAATATTCTTTGTGTCTTTATCTAGTAAGTTTAAATATATTTGCAACAGGTGCACATCACCCCATATGACGTAATGTGTCGGATGTTTTAATCGTATGATTTTGAATAAACGGCATTGGCTACTCGAGATCACCTGATCCCCCTCTCCTTTGGTCACTGCCTTGTCCGAACATTCCTTGAGCCGCAGTAGGCAGTCAACTCCCAGTCTCGCTGGCCACACCACCCCTCGTGTGGCCGTGTCTTAAGAAATGTAAAAGTGTTCTTTATTTCGATTCACCCGCCCCCGGCATAAGTACTGTTATTTAGATACAAACATAACATATAACATATTCATTGTTCATCTAATACATATCGACTGTATTTACTGCGTAAAATATACTATAATACCATTATAATACGTTTCATTACGTATACCCTTGATAAATAATATACACATGGAAGTTTTCTAAAGGTTTAAAATCCATCCAACCATAAAGCATTAAAATTAGTTGTATTTCATGGTTTATTATTCCAAGGGTGAACTCATATTTTTCAAGGGGCGATACAAACCGTGAGGTGTAAAAAGATGGATCACATAGTATTTACACTTTATTGAAATTATTCTTCCATAATATTATGCCTATAATAGTTGAAATGAAAATAGATTTTAACCTGGAGCTCTGTCACCGTTTATTCTATTAATCTTAACAACAATCTTAACATTTGCTTGCAAAACACTGATACCATGTTTTGTAAGAATTCCTTAAAGTTTCGGCTGTAAACGTTAAGATACGTATACAAATATATTGAATTATAATTATTCTACGCATTAGAATAGGTAAAATATTCTACCTAAAAAGCCGTTTATTAGCTTAATAATAATAATAATAATTGGTTTATTTTACAGTATTTGCTTTGAAACGCGCAAGTCTTCTGTTTCTACGCCAATAAAATTTATATTATGATTATATAAATGCAGCAGGTTTTTCAATGAATATTAGGCTAAACACTTTATTAGCGTAACTGATATACTTTTCTGTACTTTAATTACTACCAGTGCTTACAACCCACAAAATAACCAAACAAACAGTGTTATGTAACTACAATAAAGCACAAAACTAAATTTCAACACCAAAGTGAAATGGTAACAAAGTTAAAAATATATGAATTTTATCAAAGCTTTTATCTATGGCTTAAAAATAAGCACAACAAGACAACCTTTACTAAATTACACTACAATATTATCGGTGTGGTGGTGCAGACGGTATATTACGATATACCAGGTTATGTACTGGCTACTGCACTCATTACTTGTGGTCTGTCGGCTCATCCCTTGATCACGTTTAATCTGTTGTGTTTTGTCACCTAACAGTAGATTTAAGATATGGTAAATATTTGTTTTTTTTAAGAAACTCGGAATTTTCCGCAATTGACAAGTTTAAAAAGAATTTTTAAACAAATAGTTTACTACAAATTTATATAACATGAGCAGCTACCCGCTTCTTGTTTTATATATATTAAAGTATATGCCTACTTTAATAACAGGTAGTCATAACTTTTTTTAAATGGCCTAATAAACATTCATGAGTACAATTTATGATCAGTAGAATATATATATATATATATATATATATATATATATATATATATATATATATATATATATATATTTTATATATATTCTATATCAATATTTTATATTGATTATCTCTAGTAGGTTTGGTACCATATTAACCATGTTAGATCATGGTACAAGTCCTACCTACTCCATTATTCATATAATGCAACGATCTAAGATATTTGTTTATTAGGTTTAGATCTATGGAAGTTTTGTTGTTATTTGTAAAGTAGTCTGTGAAATAAATTATTTAAATATAGTCCAACTTTACAAATATTCCTCTTTGTATTAACGTTAATCGGATTTCATTGAATATTTAGAATAAAGAATTTACTAAATTCTTTCAGCTATTTTCAGATTTGTCGTTATCATATATTTACCATTTTTATTCTTAAGGTATAAAGATGAAATCGGAATGCCTTAAATTGCATGGTGTTTTCCGTTCGCAAAAAGATAAGTCACTTTACTAAACCAATTTATGTTGTATTTAATTTTTTTTACACAAGTATTTAATGATATAAACATAAGTTTTATATGACCATGTTTTGGGCCCTTTGTGCTTCTTTATTTTACGTTACTTTCTATTACATTTCTACTGAAAATAAAAACTATATATTTATTTTTCAATCAAGTATAGTTTGTTTTTCCTTATCAATTCTTTATTATTATTCTTACAACGTTCGTACTTTTTTGAAATCTGCTTATTATTTACATGAATGCATGTAATTTATTTTGGATAGTTTACTACAGGGATACGTTTAAGAAAACAAAAATAAAACTTGATAAATGTGTCACAAAAATGTCCTAATATAGCTAAATAGCGGTGTACTAAACATTAGATTCAACAGATAGTATTTAAGCCTCATGCTATTTCACGGTTATAGTGGTTGAAGGCAGAAAATACAACAACATTAACATTGCTAATGAGTTATACACTGCAAGACTATGTACAGAGTTGTACTAATCTGTTTGAAAAATGTTAACTACCCATACATCTATTTACTTTGTTTGGAAATAAAGTATATTATTTACTTCCATGCTTATAGATGTCAGGTACTGATCCGTTATACAGTTCTTTGGTGGATACTAATTGCTTTTGGGATTGAAATCTCCAAAGAAAATCCGGCTGTCTGTCTATATGTACATTGCCCTGCGTGCGAAAGTTATTGATATAAGATCTTGTAGGGCTCAAAACATGAGACATGGAAAACCAAAAATTAACTTATTAGATAGATAAGTCAAAAATAGTCCGTCTCTTTGTATATATGACTATTGTACTGTACCGGTGATAACCCTTTATGAAAATTACTCTATAAATTTTAAACTTTAAAAATAGCCTCCTCTTCGTCAAAGGCAATCGTCTGTTGGTTTTTGGAATTAAATATCAAGGAAATATCAGTCTTTTCTTGCTATCTTTCGGTATAGTCATGTTTAATAGTAAATTCGTAAAACTGCAATAACTCCTCTTGGTAAGAGCAATGTTCCTTATTTTATACTATTTTTTATTATTATATCCTATAGTTCCATACTATTAACTATTTTGATTAAAGTTTACAAATATTATAAATTTTGTCATCGGAATATTTAAAATAAGTTGTAATATTGTAGTAATTGGATGTATAGCTAATCATTTAGTAAATAACCATATTATATATGATAGTAAAACCATAATGTTACGAGATAAATAAATATCGTGTGCAGGATTTATGTAAGTTAAAATTGTAGAAGCCACGATGTATGAATGCAACTTTACTGTAGACATAAACCCTTAAACCGAAATAGGACACTTTTGACTCGCCAGGGAAATAGCGGTATGTCAGACCGCCCGATGTTTTCGCCAGAGAAATACCGGTCTGTCAGACCGCTAGTATTTGTTTTTTTTTTTACATTGGAAAAGCCTTTAAAGTTAAATCTTATCATTAAAATGCAAAGCTTAGATAATTAAAGAATGTTATACTTATTATCATCAAGGGTATTTTTGTTGGATTTGAACAAAGGAATAATGAAAAATGACACTTTTTCACATTAAGTTTGGTTTATTGAACATGGTATACGTAATAAAAAGTAGCTTAAATAAGAGTAATCAGCACGAAAACTTAATATTCCTGGATGAATGATGAACACATCATTTCTACCTTGCACAATTTAGGCACACTTTGCGGGAGCATTCCAAACAAATGGCGTTCTCACATTCAATGCATTTGTATTGGGTTTTTCTCTTCTTTTCATAAGGGCATATGCTGCAGGTTTTCCTCTTTTGTAGGCGATCGTCACGCACTTCTCCTCGCTCCTGTTCTTGTCCAAGAACAGAAAGAATGGTCTTTTTCAGGTCTGCTCTCAAGTTAGGCATTTCTAGTCGTCTTCTAATATGAGGCTCTACTAGTTCAAAAGCCAGCTGCTTTATAAACTGAAATCTTGTCAAAACTGGACTTCCCCGATAGCAAAGAAACAATATGAACGCGTTAACACTGGCAATATTAATTATGGCATAAAATACTGCCATTGGCCAACGACGAGTCTTTCGATTACTCCCATAGATAGATGTCTTCATATCTAGGGTATCAACGCCACCCTTAGTCTTATTGTAGTATCCTACAATTTCAGGCTTATTTATTTCAGAATTTGTCTCAATATCGTGGTGCATCGAGGAAATAAGAAGTACGGCCTTATTTTTCTTCGGCACAACAGAAAGTAACGTTGTGTTATTGTGGAAAGCATACAGCGAAGATCCCACACGTCTTTGCCTGTGAGGTAAAAATTCTGGAGGAATCTCTTTTTTGTTTTTTTTAATAGTGCCAACAAATGTTAATCCCCTTAGTTTCAATTGGTCAACTAGCTCGATGGAAGTGAACCAATTGTCAGCAGTAACATTACGATTGGTTCTTTCTATATGCTTTGTTAATTTTATGACAGTCTGCGTACTCTTCAGTAGTTGTTGTTCATCTCTGGTGAGACCAACACTGTAACAGTTTTTACCAGTGTAAATAAAAGCATTAACAGAGATACGAACTACCTGAATCGGCCATACAAAAGATTTTTATGCCATATTTTTGCTGGTTTTTTGGGCATATACTGTTTGAAACGGCATTTTGCCCCTAAAAGGCACAAGCATCTCATCCACAGTTACATTTGCTTTTGGACAAAACAACCCCTGCCATTTGAGATTAGTTGATTGAATAAATCAGATATTGCTGCTGCCTTATCTTCTGCCTTGCGCTGTTCTCTTGTCGTGGAGTCGTCAAATCGTAGACAAGATATTAAAATCTCAAACCTTTTACACGACATTGTAGCTAAAAATATTGGTCGCCCAGTAGGATCTTTGTTGAACAGAGATCTCATATCTTCATGTCCAGATTTAAATATTGAGGTATAAAGAAACAACCCTAAAAGAGCTCTTACCTCTACTTGATCACACGGATTGTAATTATACTTTGATGTGTGGTCACTTATTCTTCCTCTAAGCTCCGTCAGCTTTCTATTGGTTTCCTTCACTATAGTATCTATCATACTATCTGTGAAGATCAATTTCCAAACGTCCTTTTTGGTTGGATTTTCGCCCACAGCTTTAGCCTCAGCAGTAAGACCAGACAGCCCCCTAAATAATATTGTGAGCTGGCGTTCGCCGATTTCTTGGAGGCTCAACAGTGCTCCACTCATATCCGTTTTTTCCATGTAAAACTTGTGGCTGCGAATCTAGGTAGTTATCTACAGTGACAACACCTACCGCATCCTCCAGCATTATATCTTCATCATCACTGGAGTCATTGTAGTCACAATTGGAGCTGTCGCTGTCTGATGGAACATAGTTGGGATCTTGATCCGAATCGTCAGCTTCTGAACTAACATCAGAAAGGTTATCATCATCGTTCAAGAGTCTCTGGATCCTGGTATCGAAGTCCACATCACTTGCTAAAATCCTTTGGTCACAACTTGATGAAGGTTGTTGATCCATAGTGAATGAACCAGACCTTTTTCCACTACTTCCATTCCACTATTTCACTATTTCCACACCCACTATACAAGTCAATTTACAAGTATTTACAAATGTTCACTCTATTAATACATGTCAAGTAAAGATAAACAAAGAAATAAGAAAAGTTCAAAATGTATTTTGAGCTCATTCCAGAAATATCAGTATGTAAGACCGCTAAAACGGGCAGCGCGTAAGAGAAATACCGGTATAAGAGACCGCCAGACTTTTAAAAGACACAACTAACTGGCTTCACAACTGGACTGGAACTGAGCGGGAAGAGTGTTGATCGACCGAAAAAAAGAGTGGGGGGAAGGTACACAGGCGCGTACGCCTCAAGGTCAAGTAGTACTACCCAACATTCACAAGTCAAAATACCCTAGCGGTCTCCAAGACCGGTATTTCGATTTAAGGGTAAACCAATCCGAGGATGTCCGAGACTGTGCTTGATTTATGCTTATCCGACTTTACAAACCCACACGTGAGATATCAGAGATGACCATTTTTACGAGAAGGATTATTGGTTTCTTGTCAGTGGTGATATTTGTAGTGAGGATAACAGAGGTTTATACTACAATAAACTATTTACGTTACGAGGTACATATATTTCTATAGGGGAATTCAAACAAGTATGTATATAATCTAAAATATGATGTAGATTTTGGGTTTGTACAAAAACTATTAATAAATATTACTAATCTTACCAAACATATTTATAATAATGGTTAAAATCAGAGTTGTTAAAATACAACTTACTAAACCGAAATATAACTAGATCTCAAACTATAAAATATAAGAAAATATCCAATCGTGAAGACATAAAAATATATTAAAACAGTCATGCAGGCTGATTACATTACGAATATTTAATGAATAGCCATACAATTTTAATTTATGAAATGTTTGAATACATTTTTTTTTAAATTGACCAGTTTTATAAAGCAACGTGGCTAGGATGAATATGAATATAGTGTTCTGTTAAACTTTTCCTTGCGATTTTGATGAAGAATCTTACTTAACTCTCATTTTATTGTAAGATGTATGATCGTACAGGAATAATTGTTTTCGTCTTTCCATATATGCCTGATATATTTAGCAAGAATACGTGAGACTGCGAGCCGTTCACTTTGACGTTAAATGTTTTCTATGAACATTTAATGTTTTTCTATAAACTAACAAAAAGTTGGTAAAGATTAATGATAGTTTTACAAAAGTCAGAACTAATGTGGGAGTAAGTGAGCGGGATGCCTGTTTATAATGCGACAAGAAAATTTCTAATGTGCTGGTATTTTCCTGTAAAATTTTTCATATCTCACTCTTTCTTTTCAAAATTGGCTATAAGAATAGTAAGTCTCTAGTGGATATTTTAGTTCAACAACTAGTTGAATACTCAACTTTCTGTATTACTAGAGTTAAGTGAACTTGAAGCAACTATGAAAAGGAAATTATAGTACTCAGTGTTAGTGAACGGTTCCGGGGATTCGAAATAAGCAGAAAATTTTTAACCTACTCGTCAAAAAAAGATATCAAAACTGCTAAACCTGTTCCAGCTATACTCGTATATGTGAAACGGCACCTTGCACATATCCTAAAAGGTTAAGAAGTAAGTTGTATAAGAGTAATCCCTATGTTAATAAAAAGCATAGTTAATTAAAAGCAAATTATGACTAAGTAACAAGTTAATATTATATAATTACAAAAGGGAAAATAAATTTTTTAAATTTAGAAAATATAAAGTTCCAACCAATGTATGGCCTCGGAAATATTCTTGTATAAATTTATTGTACATAGCCATAAAACTTTTCTCTCGGTTTCCATTATCACCATATCAGTTTTGAGTTGTTTTTAAGAAAGTAATAAGAGTAAATTCTGATTTAGTTAAACCTCGTAGCCATTACATACAATATATTGTAAAAGTAAAAATATCACCTATTAATTGTTACTCCTCAATATTCCTTCAAGCCCGGCTTTATTTATTCAAAAACACAAGTTTCATTATTTTTCGGACATAATTAGGAGAGCGATTTACTTTATTTTGTAATGGAAGGGTACAGGAAAAAAGGAGCTAAGTAATTTTTTTAAATTTTACGTTATAGCCTTTTTAAGTCTTGAAGACTCTAATCTATGGTCAGATTTTTATAATTATAACATATATCGATGTTTTCTTAAACCTCAACTTAATGAGTAATTAATCGCAGCGTTTCAGGGTTTCTAATGTATTTTAATTTATAAAAAATATAAAATTAAAATAAAAAAAGTCCCTCTTACTAGTAAAGAAAGGGCTAAGTCATGCCATTCCTGGGAAGAAATGGGGTAAGTCGCAAGTAACACTGTCGTTACAATATAGAAAAGTAATAGTTTTCAATAAAATTTCAACATTATTTTTATTTAAAATTATTTATTAATATTAGCTTGTTTAGTCTTGTTATGGTAAAGTCTTTTGGGATTTAGCCATCTCTGTGAGGCAACGACAACAAATACTGCTTAGAGTCCTCTTCACAGAATTTTGAAAGTTGTTTTACATCCTCAAATTTAACCTTTGAAATCGGTATGAGATCTAAAAAATCACATTTGTTGGAATTACTTTGTTGAGGCCTGCCTTATTGTTCAATTTTAAAAACGTGGCAGAACTTAGTGAAATAATGTATTGTTCTCATAAACTTTATTTTTCGTAACAAAACACTATTATTGATTTACAATTGTTTAAATACATGGCGACTTTTTAATTAAAGTGTATTTTAAATAAAAGTATTCAAAAAAAAGTAATAAGTAACATTGGTTTTAGTAAAGAAAACGTATAGCCTACCTTCGTATAACAGGTCTGGGAGTTCAAAACTCGTTTTCTGCCAAGTTTTGATTCCTCCGCATCCCCCGATTAGTCACAACAGCAGAATCGAAGTGGCCATTGTATTAAGTAACTCGGTAAAAAATGAAGCGAGGGTGTGTTTTCACTATTTTCAATTCCCTTAGGGGTCGAGTTTTGAAAGTACACTTTTTAATATAACTTTTACTCAAGTGCTCAGTCCACTGCGTAAACATCGTTTGATTAACCTCAACCACATCGAAGGGCCTAGGTTTGATTCTTGCCTCTCGTAAAACTTCCGCCCATTGTTTAGAGACTTCAAATTTTGTGTTTTGTTTTATAATACCCATATTCTTGTCTGTCTCCATGTATGAGTGTCCCCTTATGGGGAAGCACACTTTGATCTCATAAAATTGTTTTCGATATGCGCCAAACTGTGGAGGAACCTAAAAACTGTGTAATTTTGGTTCTGGCCACCACAAGAGTCACAAAACAGATTCATGCGTCGAACCTTTATGTTTAGAAAATTATACACAAAGTCGTGGATCATTGAACAAGTCATCGTCACTACCCTTATTGGCAGTTGTTTCTGGATATGTGTAAAATACACTTTGAGCGGTTGACAGTATATGAATATTAAATGTGTATACAGATAATTGACACCTATAATACACATCGATTGTTGATTTATTAGGAACTTGGAGATTCTTGTAGTAGTAAAAACAGATGGCTTCTTCAAACTCGCTCAATAAGCTTCGAGCTTTTGAATTTATTTTTATGGTGTAAAACATTTCAGCCTTTATTTTCGTGCAACATGTATTCTGTTTTAAGTTGGTTTGAGTTTTGTATTCAGAATCGCCGAGTAAACCCCACATCAGTTGTAAGAGCTAGGTGAGATTTTTCTTACCTCTATGTTTTTCATTTTTACCAACTTGCTCCATCACATTTGCTACAACGTGTCTTTTCTAGGATACCCAAAAGATATGTTGTAACCCTCGGAAAAAAAATTGTCCGATATGTCTCATAAGACACAAGCAAATCCTTATACTTTTCAGTATACAAATCAGATATCTTTTTTAATACATAAGTAGATTTTACTAGACTCTGACAGGTTTATAGTGACCCTTTCTTCCCTTAAACGAGCGAATGTGTTCATTCACGAAAGCGTTAGTTTTTTCCTCACTCAGTTTCCTATGCTTTGAAGAGTGCTTTCCACGCTTGTCTTTCGGCGCAATCCCTGTTGTTTTAAGTACCTTTTGTAGTAACCTCCAGTTTCTTCTTTCCTATTCCATTGAAGTGTCAAAAAGGCTTTACGGCATATTTGTACTTCTTTCTTCACATTTGCCTCATTTCTTGAAGGGAGAAGCCTCATGGGCAATTAGCCATCAATTCTCGATTTTTACGGGGTCACCGGTTTTTGAATCTCTTATACAGATATTAGTCCTGCAAAAGGTAGGAATTCTGTTCATCAACTGAGGATAATAAATTGAAGTTTGTAATTATTTTGTTTCTAACTATCTTGTGGAATATTTGGAAGCACTTAAGCTTACTGCACCTACAGTCTGGCCCTGTCATATGACTTTGTAAGCTCAGTTTCTTACTAACCAGAAATCACTTGAGGTTCTCCTCCACGATAATCACTATTGATTTCCATTCACTATACTAAATAATTACGTAAAATATAAACAAAACCTTAACCAAACTAGAGTTTACACAAACATAACCTCAAACACACAGTGATAAATGTCCCACGAAGAGTGACAGAACCGAACGCGAAATGGCGGGCTTGTCACTGGTCCACGTGACTTGCCTCCTTTTATTACCTATAGCGATCTGACTTAGCCCCTTCTTTTCCTGTACGCCTCTATTTTCATTAGCTAATTTAAAGGGACTAAGCTCGTATCTTCCCTGTAATATTTTTATATAAGGAAGCTATCAAGCGAAAATATCGAATGGCATCATAAAACCAGTTTTTGAAAAAAATCGACTTAGCTTCCTTTTTTCCTGTACCCTTCAATTAATATTTTAATTACCCTTTTCATTATATATATTTATACTTCACTATATTCCACGTTTTATATTTGCATGTTAGTAATGAAGAGCTCAGCACTATTATACATCCAGTGTGCAACATTAAACTGACACAATCGATTTGCTGTTGCGTGTATTGAGAGCCACTGGTTATCACGTGAACATATTAACCGTGATATGATATCAATAGGCTGTATCCTTCAATGAAGTGCTAATGACAGCAACATTGCTCAAAAACTCAATACCGGTCCCATTAAACAGAAAAGATATAAGATAATTTATAATTTAGAACAAAAAGTAAATTTTGTACATAGGCTGCTGAAAACTTATTTAGTAACTTTTTCCTCTTTTTCCTAAGTATTAGATTTCTAAGGAAGCATAAGCACTCTTTAATGAAATCTAATCATTTCATTTCAATTTTTTTACAAGCATTTTATAAGAATTTAACAACCCAAATACAATATAACAGATCAATTTGTATAATATTCCTCTTTTTGATCGTAATGTTTAAATATCACTGTGTTATTGAATGAGGGCTAGCAACGCATCTTACATATGGTGTTATGTAATGTTATAACTAAATAATTAAGATTTAGTTAGTAGGAAGGGAGTTCTAACTCTTTAAAATATTATATTAAATTAATTGAGCTGCATAATTGAAAACTAAGCGAATTTTAAAAATAAATCAAAGAGCAGACAAATTTTATCCTCTGTCTGCATGTAAGTAAATAGTGTAAAAATTAAATGTTTTTCCGCACGAATTACCTAAAAATAAATTGATTTATAGATATTTAAATAATACACAAAGATTCATTTCTACATAGGCAACATAGATCTTGATAATAGTGTAGTTCTCTGCATTAGAATTTTTGTAAGTAACTATTGGCAAAGTCAAACTGTTTTACGGAATATCACGATAAGAAGTTAAGGAAATACATTATAAAATTGGCTTATTTTATATAACTGTAACGGCTGACAAAATTTTCATTTTCTGCCTTACGTATCTGTCTGTCAAATTCCTATCAAAGAACGTCTTAAAAAGTGGTTTCTTTTGCTATAGCCTTAATATATTTTACGAAAGTTAATTTATTAAAGGATGTTGGTGGATCATGATAGGTGTACCCCTACCTTGTCTTGGATTAAATAAGAATCACACACAAAATTTTGTTATTGAATAGTCTGCACCGTAAGATGAAACATAGTTATGAACTTAAACAAGAAAAATCTAATTTTAGGTTTAAATTTATTAGAATACATTCCCTTACTTTTAAGGGAAATTCGATTGTCAGCAGCATTACATTGGGTGTAAATGTAATTGAAAATCGTATAAAAAAGGGTTTATAAATGTACAGTCCTTTTAGGTTAGTAAAAATATTTTACATTAATTAATAATAAAAACAATCGTTCGGACACAAATAGATAGCTATGTCCGCGTCAAACAAAGGGGAATGGACTAAAACTAGAACTGTACTTTTTAGATCTCTTACATCTTTCTGATATTTTAAGTGCAACAGCAAAAAATTGTTCAACAAATTTCAGTTCAATTTTGGTTCTTTAGATTCTATTCATTTTTAGGATTGATTTTTAAAAGTAAGAATACAGTAGTAATTTTAGTTTCTAATGGAACAGCTAAGGACAGAAAACTAGACAGACAACTATTTTAACAGTAAACTAAAAATAGAACAAACTAAGAATTTAGAAAATTACATTCCGACTCAGATAGAAGAAAAGTATCCTTTGGCAAAAAGAAGTATTAAAAAAGTTTGATTTAAAAATATGGCGGTCTAAAATAATTTGTTGCAATCAAATTTTCACATGCATTTAACTGGGGGAGCTGTGAATAGTTTAAATGGATGAGCAACGAGCGCTTGATAAAAACGAGCTCGAAAATGTTTTTTCAACGAGTAGCTATGACATTGATATTATTAAGTATATTACAAAGTCTTTATGG
>NW_025776322.1:0-87500 GCF_021130785.1 Homalodisca vitripennis
TGTATTTATCATTAGTATTCACTTATAAACATTAAATAATTAATAATAAAATTATCTTAAACAAATTGGATGTTTTTGTTTTTATATTGAACAGAACAAACTAAATTTTATAATTATATTTTTAATATTCAGGTATTATTTTGTAAACAGAAAGATATTTTGCATTAAAAACTATTTCACGTTATAATAGTATCCTTGTTCATAAGATTGGAATAGTAACTCGTAACACAGAACACTACAAACGTCACATGGTACAGTAGCTCTGTACGGTACGTGTATGTGACAAGTATCGCCTTTGACATTTGGAGGACTCTAGCTTCATTTGGCAGAGCTCTATCCTTTCAGCTTTATCACTCATCATTCCTGGCCATTCATACGGGAGAAAAGCGGGGTAATCTACAGGACTCGAGTATATTGCACACAGGTGTTTTTCAATTGTTTACTTCATTTTAACTGATTGGTCTCCTTGTTGATGAGATGAGCTGATACTAAGTGCTAATATTACAAATACTCGCGTGAACACAAGTTTATTAATATTACTTAAGTATAAACTATACTGTTTAAAATGTTATTATAAGCAATATTTGTAGTTACTTCTGCCTTTTGATCAAGTGGATTCACCTATAATTTAATTATATGAGGTATTAAAAACTGTTAAATTGCAGTCTCGTAAAAACTCAACTTTAATTGCCACACTATATGTAAAAACACACGATGAAGTTCAAATATTCGTGTTAATTATACGTTATATACAGGTTCTGATATAAATTTTAACTCAAATTCTGGACCTTGATACATCGGATTATCGTAGTTTGAATGCAAGCCGTACTTGAGTTTAACATAGAGTTTTGTAGTAGTACTTTGAAAACAATTTACATATAAACCTGGTACTTTTATTACATTTTCGGATACTTTCCCTTACATGGAGTAATGAAATGACATTAAACAGACCAAAAAACAGCTGGCAGTAATTCTAAAAGTCCAAAACCTCAACCCGATAGGCGACTGTATACACTAGAATGTGTAATGACTGTGGACCACCCGATTCAAGAAAATTAGTTTTGGCAATTTCCAACAATATTATAGCTGGAGGAAGTTATTATTATTAACAAGAAGGAAATTACCCACAACCCGGAGTCTTCTGACTTTATACATCTTGTTGCAAGTAAGGTTTGGCGAAATAATACTGCCTTAGTCTACAGACTTTGCTTTACCACAATATCCAAGTCACGTATTTTGTAAGGCAATTAAAAAGTGAATAAATGAAGGCTTGGTTTTAAACTCACAACTGATTTTACCTAGTCAGTATTAGAAGTTAGAAAATTAATACATAGAAACCAAAAAATACAAGTTTCTGATTACTTAAAACTAAGTTAATATGTATGGGTGTTTACCGCCAGACTGCAATATTGATGACAACTCCAGAGTACAGTGAGAGGATCAACAACTGACCAATATTCAACAGTCACGGTTACAGAGATTAGTCTCTCTATCAAATATTGATGCTCAATACCATGTCGAGTCTCCATAACTCTGTATCCTCCATATGTATGAGTGACAAAAAATATCTACATTTATTATAAAATTGTCTGTTCTCAGGAAGTCATACATTTGCAGTTGAATACTCTCAGTATAGTATTTGTCTGTACCTGATAAAACACTATTTAGAATAAGAACGACGTGACATATGTTGGACTTTGTTAGATATTATTGTGTAAAACGTTTGTTTTGGGTACATATTAAATAACAATTAAACAAAACTCCCGCAAATCAGTCGAAAATGTCTTACCAGACAAGAGGTTCAGCCGGAGAGACGCGGTATAATATTATCCCGCATATAAACCGCCTATATAAGACACCCGCCACACATAAAGTACAGACACACACATTATCTCTTTCCAATAACACAATATTGATGGAGGCATTATGGAACCTAGAGATATATGTGTTTTACCAACAATTGTATTCCTAATATATTTACGTTTTTAGTTAAGTTACATAGTAATTACATGTAGGAAAGAATTCAATAGCTTCACTATGTTAGAAACTAGTCTATATTTGTCCCTTTTAATGACAGATTACGACATAAGGGACAGCCTGATATATTTTCTGGGTACACTTTATAATTTGGTACACTTCCTTGTTTTTAGATTCTTTTATAAATACGTATACTAATGTTTTATAAACCATAGACATTTTCCAATATAGTAGATATTGTTATTTTTCCTCTGGAGCATTCTGTATTTTTTATTATTCTTAATAGGAGAAGTAGTTTGTATCTTTTTATTCCTGAACTGTTTTTATTGCCCTTAATAACTGAGATAGAAGACCTGAGATAGTTGGAATGTCATGTAGAGTTTTCACATAAAGAAGACCCCTTTCTAACATACTGCACAAATAATAGCTTTTTGATAGTTAGTTTTGTCCATAAAGTATTAGTTTTACTTACCTTAAAACACAGACCTGAAAAGTTTCACGAAAGACAAAATTTATTCAGGGCGACATATTCAAATTTATACATGCAAGTAAATAAATAAAGTAGGCAATTGTTTCGTACTACACGATTGGCCACTGAAGACAACCATGATGATGGGAAGCAGGATTTTAAATAAGCGTTAATTTATGTACTGTAAACTGAGAATTTCGTTTATTTGTAAGATATTTTATAATATATATTTAAGAATGTAACTGTGTTCACGTTAAAACATATTTGTTCGTTCAAAGTTTATGAGTAGAGAGTAACACTATATTTAACAAACTTATAACTACTTTAAAACTTTTATAGTTTCTAAAGTTATAAAAAAACCATAACGCGTCTAAAAACAATGTTACAAATATCTTGAAAAACAATAGAAAATTGCCAACTTTAATATGCTTAGAAGAATTTTACCGATTACAGTTTAGGATATTAAAAGAGACGCCGAACAAAACAGGTATAAATTCCATCAATAATTTTTAAACTTTTACTTCTGATATCCGTTATAGAGGGATGTATAAAAAGTGTTGTGTGTCAGAGTGAACAGTCTGAAATAAATTGGTGCAGATTGCTTCATAGGAAGATGAGATGACTGTTATATATGTAAAATGCGACAGTTGGAAAAGGTTTGGAATATGTATTTTTGTAATGTCTCTAAAATAATAAAAAAGTTATCTATTTAAAGTTAGCAGTCAGAATTAAAGTTTCTGAGATTAAAATTGGGGTACATATAAGAAGAGTCACCCGGTAAATTTGAAATAGATAATTTTCTTCAAACATGGTGACACTTTCCAGTAAGTTGGTTCCAAATTGAATACAATTTTACAACCCCTTGATTTACTCCTGAATCTGTATTAACGCTTTGAAGTGTTTTAGTTCACTTTAGGGTTTAACCTGATTTACTAAATTAATCAGAAGTATTAATTATAAAGCATATTGTTCAATAATTATTTAAAACGCTTTAAGTGGTTACATCTATTCAAATGTAAATAATACGGCTGAAGCAGTGACGTGGTATGGTGGCGGGG
Organism: Homalodisca vitripennis; assembly: GCF_021130785.1. NCBI lineage: Eukaryota > Metazoa > Arthropoda > Insecta > Hemiptera > Cicadellidae > Homalodisca > Homalodisca vitripennis. Next base: position 3,505 of record NW_025776322.1, read on the forward strand.
CAGCTTAACCTCGACCGGAAACTGAACATTCCAAATAATAGAGCGAAGGGTGAATACCTCTCCGAGATAACAAAAAGCCCCAAGCCGCACAGTCCGCACCCTGTCGATATCTGCATTCCAACAGCTGACCTGGTGTATAATATAGCCAAATCTATTGTGTCACATTTGTTACAAGATGATTTAAAATAGTTACTGATTTGAAGCCGTAATAAAAAATAAAAACACTACTTAAAATATTAAAAACTTCTTTTGACAACTCAAATGTAATAATTAATTCACATATTCAAAAAATTATTTAAACTTTATTGTTAATTAACGACTACTTTTTGTTCTATGAAAGGTTATAAGAAAAAGAATGAAAATAATAGTTATGTTATTTTTTAGTAAAAAACTGTAAAGAATATGTTATTAAATAACGCGAGGAAATACACAAATGGAAGTTTCCAGCCCTTTTGGCTGATAGGCTTGTATGAGTTATTACATAAGAACATATTGTTATTATTTTTTAAAAATTCTATTTAAATATAAAATCATACAACTTTAATTTTGCACTGAATGGTAAAGTGTATATTCACAATATAGTGATTTTCGAACTTAAGGGAAGATGGACTCGGTTTTCACACACAGGCTTTTGCCCATGTGGAAACCTTCTCGTGTAATCTGTTGGCACTGTATTTTTGTGTGAATGTAAACGAGATAAATAAATAAATGTTAAATAACTACGCTTTTTTGAACGAACATACACACAGCAACATTTTTAAAATTTCAATAAAACCTTAAAAATGTTTCAAAGGAGTGGCCCAATCGTTATTTGAAAGACCAACATTCTTATGTTCAAAAGAAGACGTGTTAAGATAGAAATGAAGAAAGTGAAATGGGGATCTGTAATATAAAGCGCACATTCTGTAACAAACACTTGAAAATCTAAACAAAATATTTATTTGAAACCAATAAATCAATAAAGATATTAATTTTTGTTCATGGCAACCTCTCATGTGATGTGATTATCTGAGAACATTAGAAGAGTAGGCAGAACTTACAATATTAGAACCAAATAGAAAAAAAGCCTTTTGTGGCCTGTGTTCTTTAGTTCAGTTTTAAATTTCATAACTAATATTTAGTGTTGTGGTTGAGTTAAGTGTGCGTGTATGCCATAATGTGCATGAAATTTTACATAAAACATGTTCGTTCTAATTGTGATTTATGCGTGTCACAAAATTCTTGTATTGGTGGTATATATTTCCTCCAAAATAGTATTTATACGTTAGGTTATTTTTACCCCTCACTTAACGTAGTGTTACTGATTTCTTGTACGAGCTAATGTATGTCTCCGTAAAAAGATTGTATTTCCTTTACAAACATCTTCATGTAACATACGGGATTAACAAAAAGTATAACTAAAATAACAAACTATTGAAACCATACATGTGGTTGGTATCCTTTTACCCGAGGTAAACAGTAGATATGCGGGTCTCGTAATTTACTGTGTAATGTTGGTAGTGTGGTTCGCACATCATTGTTTATATATTCACCTATCCATTTAGTGGATTTATTTCACCACACACACACTAAACAGTTAACTTGATCATTAACTCCCTGTTGTAGAATTAACACGCAGTAATGCTATGAGTTTGTTAGTGTATATGGATGATATTTGTAGCTAAAAAGTAGGCAAAGTATCGCTGATCCCTTTAAAAAATTTAAACATTTTAATTTTTTTGGTTCAAAATACACTTCATTAAAAAGAATAATCTTCTGCACTTTTCAAACTATGCCTTATTTTCTAATTTAACATACAAGAAGATACTCGATACTGTAACTATCTTCCCAAGAGTGACCAACTCTATACTACGTTCTTACGATACGTTGTTGAACTGGATATTAAAAGAGTTTTGTTCTGTGATAAGAGCAAATTCCGTCGACTATGTAACAATATAAATCACATCTGTAGAAAGTTACAATCATTCGTAGTAGAAGAGTTGATTTAAGAGGCCCAAAGAAAAACTTTGAGTGTCATAAAAGTAAAAGAAGAATAGTACTTTAAGATTTCAGCTATTTAATTGTGTTATTTGTTGCATTTTACATTTTTTTAGTAGCCGTATTATATATTTCAAATCTAACTAGTATATCACTGACCAATTACATTTGAAAGAATTCTCAAAGTGTGCTCCTAAATGGTTCTCAGGTCCAAAGCTGTCAATGAGGGTTTCAAACTTTATCCTATAAACCTACCATACTAATATAAAACAGATAAATCTACTATATCAAAACTAGGTTTGTAGAAAACATACTATATTACAATACTAACCGTGCTTATGTCGAATTCGGAGAAAGATCAATTCTCTATAACTAAATGTAAAATTTGTCTTATTTACAAAATCTGAAATAAATTCATTAAGTAACATATGGAGTGATTATTTTATTATCTACCGACTTCGACCAACAGTGACTTTATAGAAATGAAAGTTGACTTTCCCTGACCAAAACTAACATGACTGAAGTAATAGGTGGCCGCCGCAAATCTAAATAGAACGGTTTGATTGAACAGCTGACACGTGCTGCCAACCTTCCCACAATTACTCTACAGCACAAATACAGGCTTGCCAACTTCATCGCAACCCAGTTTTGTAGCGTGTCTTTTTCAGCTATATTTTAATTAGTTCCTAATTATTTTAATTACTTAGATTTTTTTCTCTTGTGGGTTTGCTGTTTTATTGAATACGTGTATCTCTGTATCGGTGTTATACATTGTTCATTAGATTTATTTTTCATTTTTCAATGAAAATATGTCATAAAGTTTCAATACGAATTCTGAAAAGGAGGATTTAATGATAAAATATTTTGGCAATGAATGTATACGGATAAAGTACAATAAAATTTATTGTCCTGCCGCCAACTGTCCATTGAACCAGATTTTGGTTGAAATTGAAAAAACTATTAATTGCATAAAAATTTGGCAACAGATAAAATTGCAAAAGTTGGATTAGTAACACATTGACATTATACAAAAGTAAATAAATCTGTATTAAGTGATAAACTGAGGAAGGAAGGAATATACTGTGTATGAGTAGGCACAATTACGATCTATCTTGTACACTACAAAGTAAATAAAGTAGGGGACCGCACATTATAACAAAGCCTTAGACATAGCTAATATTTAATTTGTGTCCTTAATGGTAAGCATTATCGATCATATAATTTTAAAAAATTGTAAATTTATGTATATAATTATATATATATATATATATATATATATATATATATATATATATATATATATATATATTTTGTTTATAAAAAGGAGAGGCCGATCCCCTTTTAAGCTTTATTCTGTCCGCCCTCATGGGCCACTGGCCTGTGCGAGGATCTTATTAAACAGAATAAGGGGGAGATTCGATACAGTACAAGGTCAATGGAACTGATAAAAAGTGAAATGGTCACAGACAGGATTTGAAACTGCGTTATCTCTAACTCTGAGCCAAAGTCCAACGAGTTAGACCGCTCGGACATCGGCAAACACACACACACACACACACACACACACACACACACACACATATATCCACATATCACATTAAATATATGAAAATATCCCCACTTAGAAAAAATTAAGTTACAAAAGAGGATATTAAAATGTACAGAAATTATTTGTATTATTACAAATTTGATTTTCTTAATTTTACACAGTGAGTTACGTATTTATAAACTAATAAATATCTAACAAGATTCAATTAACATTTTACTAAACCATTTGAAATGAGAAAAACCTTGAAGATCTAATAAATCTACTTACCACACACGCAACGTAAAAGCTATAAATTTCAAAGATATTTCTCAAGTCTTTGGGACAAAGGCCTCCTATTCTCTTGGCCTCGATTCAGCCCGTCATTCCAAGAGGATCATTCAATAATTTATTGTTCACATAATTTTCTTTGTGGGCTGTAACAAAGTTTCACTCCACTGGTAAAAAATTTTATCAAACATACTTTACACTCAAGTTATAAAAAGGAACCGCTACAATTATAATACAAATTTTTAAATGTGTTATTTTTAATATTATCCAATACAGTTCTTCACCAAGTGTATTTCTTTGCTCTCCCCTTTAAAAACCATTGAATAGTTTTATTAATATCACTCTTTATTTCTTGGATTCTTGTAGATCTTATAATTGGCTAATAATAGTCTATAGCTTGGGTGCTTTCAAGTAATTTAGTAACTAGTGCTAGCATATTCATGCTTACAAAACTTACATCTGTCGAATGAGAAGTAATTAATTTGGAGATTATTGGGGCCTCTTGCGTTTTGCTCAATACAAGCTATAGTTGTAGCAAAAAAGTTATGTAAAGAATGAATAATTATTTTATTTCATAAATTACAAGTAATTATGGTTTTTGAAATCTGTATATCATGAGAAATTAATTTATAAACTACTTTAACAGACTATGGGTATGAATATAGATTTTTGAAATATACTGGAAGTAATATTTCAATAAGAACGTATGTTTTACTAACTTTTACGTTCGAGTAAGGCAGAGTTACATGAATAATATGAATATCGTCTGAATTTGTACTGTATATATATATATATATATATATATATATATATATATATATATATAAAGCCCACCCCACAATTATTTCAATAATTCTGATCACTGCCCCAACAGGAACACTTCAAGTACTACTACTTCTATCGTCGCATTTATAAATCTTAATTACAACAAAGCAAGTATCTGTCTTAATATAACTTTTATCTTTACATTATGCATTAACTATACAATTAGGTCACATATAAAATTATACGAAAATTCACATAATTCGCTTTTAAGTCCTAACTTCGCCTCAGTAAATAAAGACATTTTTTCATTTCTATTTCCATCATCCGTTTTACGTGAAAGACTGGAGAATTCAAAAAGTAAAGTATTGTGAATGTCACGGTCCTTCCAATGATTTCTTTTATACACTTTTTTATTGATATTCTCATAAGTTATTTAAGTTTTGTCAATGTGACGAAAAAATCCTTTGGTGTTTATTTTAATTCTAAAACTTGCATGTCTCTGATTATCTCAGTAGTAATATCCTAAAATGATTTTAAGACTATTTTTTTTTAGTTGAATTTAAAAAAGTTAACAGGAAAAAAAACGTAAATCTCAACTTAGCATTTCGAGAAATTCATTGTTACTAGAAATAGGCGTTCAATGGGGAACAATGTGCAAAGATTGAAATTCGGTAGTGATGTTGTATTTATATATAATATAAAAAATCAATAGTCTATGTAGTGTTACATTAGTAACTTGTTACATATTGGCAGTATATAATGAGTATAACACCTACAATATTAGGAGTCACGGTGATGGTGTACTAATTAATACAGTACTTATATCATGCAAGATTTTTAAAAACTGATTTTTGAATGATTAAAATTTATTATTAAAACTACTTTAGTTTTATTTGAAATATACTACTTTGTAGTATACATGTAATATTAGGTCTATTTATAAACCTATTATAGCCTCTGTCACTTTTTAAAACACAACTAAATTAAATTATCAATTAATTTTATTAATTTATTAAACGTGTACTTTATTTGTATTACACGATTAGAAATTTCGTACAACAAACGGAAGATGATATAAAGACTCAATATAAAAAAATGTATATACAAATCCATTAATTTATTAAGAAAAAAAAACAGAAAACACTAATACTATTATGTAAAGATTCATCAAAAACATTAAATTTTTAATAATAATAAGTAATGACTAAGTCTTATAATGAAATTTAAAATAACTACGGATAACAACTGATTGTACATACTTAACTTCAAAAAACGATAAACCAACCCACATAAACCTTTTTGAAGCTATTAAACATTAATGGTGTGGTTTCCTCAATCTTTTGATGGTGTAAACAATCATTAAAGTGTAATTAATTCAAAGTTTACTTTCAAAGTAAAGCCGCTTTTTCAGTGGTGGCATTGAAAGTAATCCTACTTGGAAGTAAGTTGGTTAGATATAGGCTGCTTTTCTAGTGTCATATTCCTTTATATTAAAATTCAGATGAAAACTTAATTTAAATTGTTTTATAAACCGTTGCGTTTGTTATTTTTAGTCTTGTAGAATTAATCTATTTTATCTGTATCATTCAAGGCATGATTTAAATCTACATAAGAGAGTATAACGTTTCATTTTAATCAAAAATAGTTATCCCTTACTTATGTAAGGTTATTGGAAGACATTTTTAACTGTACTGTAATATCCAACCATCTAACTAAAACACTGAATTCATAATGAATAGTAACATATATTTCATTCACATTACGTGTTACTATTAGTATTTCGTATTTATTTAATTGGAATAAAAGCAGGATACGGTACAACCTGTTAAAAATAATAATTTTTATATTAGCAGTACTGTCTAAGAAAAGGTTACACCTTATGACGTATAACTTTCTTCGCTCAAGTATGCAAAATTTCTCTATAATATACTCAGATCCACATGTTCTTTGTACAATCAAGCAGATAATAAATAGAAATGGAATTTTACATTCTCTGACGGACAAGAAATCATTTTGTCAGCCTACTGAGTAATCGGCTTTAATGAATCCCTTGGTGGACACGAACACCGTATTAGACCTAATTCTATGCTACGTAAAACAAAATAACGTGTCTGGATAGAAATTGTTAGAGATTCAGCCTCACGATACATCTATATGTTTTAATTGTAACTTTGGGTTTCTTAGTGATTTTTAAACAAGAATCATCGACACTTCATATTTTATATGTTGAGGTGGTTATTTTACATGTGTTTGTATGTCACATGCCGGGATTGCATATTAATGTACCTAGTTTGTGTACGAATTTATTTTTAAAAGTAAAAAAGTAAAGTAAAGAATGTCTTACTTTACCAGGCGAAGTTAGGGCTAAGAAGCCCTCTCTAACACTTAACCTGGGGACCAACGGCTTAAAGGTGACTTCCGAACCACCACCATTTTTACCATGATTTTATCATTTTTATTATTGTTTCCCAAACGAATAATATAATGATTGTCACTAAAGGTCAGCAAATACCGTGGAACGACACGCACCATGATCGAACTCGATATTCCTTATATAGATAACTTAGCTTAGATAGGAAGTTAGCGAGAGATCATTCAGAAAGATATACATTAGTGATACTTTTCCAGTTCCTTAAGGGAAAAGTTTTGGCAACGTTTAGCCTATTATGAAAACTCTTCTATCTTCATTGCAAAACAAGCGGAATGGTACTAAATATAATTTGTATGAGGATTAATTAAAGGATGACACTCTACAACAAGGTAGAAGTAGGCCACACCACGTGTAACGTAACAGGTTTTGTCGAGGTTACATGAAAATTTCAAGTTTACAGCTTGTTTCCTCCTGACACCTAGGCTACACGTGAACATGCAACATGTTCAGACAGGTCTAATCATACTGTAGTACATTATATTAGTATTATGTATTATTGTATTGTATTGAAAACTGTATTTATTCTGCAATTTTCTCGTTTCAATCATTTTTGCCATTGTCTATACGTCAGTCCGTTCTTGGGATATCATAGGTCACATTCAGATAACAGTTTTCCCACCCTTTGAGTGATACGCTTCGCTGACGCTCAGCTAGTATCATTTTTACCAAATAATTTAACCTTGTTTATAAGGGGACTCGCCGAAATTTAATTTTAAGGTTGAGTTCTTTATGTCTCATTCCCTTGTAAATAAGAAAGAGTGTTTTTTTGTGACATCATAACTCCTATGAACCGACGTTCTGTTGCACTGCAATTTTACACCATACTTTGGGATACTCAACAGAATTTATATTTGTCGTTGGTGTTGTAGTAATAACTGACTGGATCACTGAGTAATGTATTTTAGAACGAGCCTTTCTAAGACACCCATCCGATGACTTTACTGAATTAATAACACCGAATATCCTGGCAATTTTTGGATAGTTCACTTACCCTAGGTATTGTTGATACCTGCGCCCGTCATTGCAGTTTTGTAAAAGCACCTAGCAGTTGGCCATAGATCCTCTGTCTGTTCCTTTCTTCATCTTTCGTTCTCTATAAATAAATAAGGACGAATTTTCCATCGTTAGTTATCAATGCATATGATATGATAGTTTTGATATTGCATCTGCTAATCTATTCTGCGTATCCAAACATAACCTGATTTGGTTGTACACTAATAATCAGTGATTTAATAATGTTAAATATGATCCTAAGTTTTTATACAGTAAAAACTGGCCTATAGATTTGTGAGATGGACTTCACTCTGTCCAGATTTTTTGGTTGCTCCATGTTAATTCCGTTAGGAAGTTAAATATCTAAATGATAACACCAAACAGTTGTGAGCTTTATTGCAATTTCAACTGAAAAACCATCGCACTATTGTATTTTACAGGCCTTACAGTTCACTACTTACGGTACAGGTGTTAGAGAAATAAGGAATTGTAATGTCATGTGTTAACTATTCAGAGTAAAATAACAAAGAGCATCAGTATGCAATGTTATAGTTCATGTCTCATGGAACAGATGGAAATAAAATTTTATATAAAAATATGATGAAATTTACCAGTGAAAAAAAATATAACAATAATCTAATCATTTTTTACGATGCACGATCAAATTTTGCATCCTGCTATAGAGGTAAATAGTGTTAGAAAAGTATAATACCCATATAAAAATATAATTTAAAAAATGTCATACAAATGATAACCAATAATAATTGACTCGGGAGCGTATCGTATTCATTGTGTCTGGGATTGTATTGAAAGACAAGCAACATTATCGAACTCAGTGTTCGATAACATGTAAATGTAGCTTCATAAAAACATCAAATGTACAGGCCAGTACGTTTTCGAGAAGTCGAGCTGACAGTCAAACAGACGTACATAAATAAAGTGTATATGTCTTTGTCTAACATTAAAAGTGAAAATGTATTATACGTGATATATATGTTTGTACTTACAATATACTTTTTCACGGTAATAAACAAGTATTAATTGAAGAGTCAAACACGACAATATAGACTATTTAGACAGTAACCTACATAAGACCTGTTGTGTGAATGTTAAGCACAAGTATTGAAGTTTGTCACTTTCGGTGCTTTAGTGCTTTGTAGTGGTCTCAGGTCTGATTGGTACCGGCTCCAGTGACAGAGTAACGGTGACGTATTAATCACCGGTTGTCTACTGGATTTAACCACTTTGTGTCATCTCCTAGTTATTAAAAGGCAAATTAATTTTTCTATTACTTTTTATATAATAATTACAATTAATTACGCCTATTTTCTTGTATTATTCTATTTAATGTAAAGTTTATACAGGTTCTAATAAATGTAAAAAAGATCAATATTTTAAATAAATGATGTCTAGCATGAAAATTTATAAAAATAATTGTTTAGTTTTAGGTATGAAAAGCTGCTGTTGCTGAAATTGTATTGTTTAATAATAAAAAATAATAATTTCAATTCTAATGATCTTATCCATATATTATAAAGTCACACACTAATGGATACTAATATGGTATTACGTACAGTCGCTTTCTCAGCTAATGTTTACGGAGAGTGTTAAATACGGTAGTACAAAGTTACAGAAATTAGGAACTATAATTAATAAGTTCAGAGTTAAGAGTAGTTTTGTGTAGTTAATTCGGTACAAAATTAAAACTAAAATAATAAGATAATTAAGAAATATAAAATGAAAAATGTATTTTATACAAAGAAGAAAACAATATAAATCTATAAACAATACATACAACTGTTTTTTTTTTCAATTGTTGGACTTGTAACTGTATGCATTGCGATTACAATTTTTACTAAGTAATATTACTGCACATAACCTAGTTTGGTTATGTAATTACAAACATGTCGATTTAGTGATTTTCTTTATTTTTCTAATCATTTTAAATGTGATCATTTGTAACATAGATGTCATATTTATATTGTCAAACATGAGGTCAGCGATAAACTTGCCGTTAAAATGACAAAACAGATGCAATCTCGGCTTGGGAAAAATTACTCACGCAAAACATCACGGGACGAGATTGGTTTTATTGTTCTCAACACACTGGACTGTGATTGGACATTGTCAATGTCATCATAGGTCGAGCATATGTCCTGTTGACATCAGCATTCAGTCTGGACATGATGGCTAATTCTACCTTTCCAATTTTACTCCGTTACAAAGCCAATGCAAAACTGGTTTGTTTTTTTATCCATGTGAAATACACCAGCTATTTCATGTATCCAATATTGTGTACTGGTGAAGATTATCACATTGGTCCATATTACGGTACAAATTTAGTTGACTATATAAATTATAAAATGAAATGTAAAAAACCTGTGAGTCATTTTACAATTAGTTTAAACGTATCTTTAAACGTAAAAATGTTAGTTTTTACAGTACAGTACAGAGATTTACGATGCACGTATAACATGTGTCGTTTAATACAATTCGCTAAATTTTTATGATAAATTTAAAGTCTATAGGTTATGTTATTCTTGACATGTAATGCAGACAGACACACAATCATGCAGATAACACAGGTTTACTTCCTCATGGGGTAAACCACAGAGAAATTGCCAGCCTAGTTATTAATTGGTAATCAAATGCTAGGCCAAAGTCCATGAATGGACATGGACCATTATATATACCATTCTTGTCTATTTACAAATAAAGTCACGCCCAAAATTTTAAAGTATACCCATAAAATATATATTGGTATATCTTCGTTTACATTTTAGTTTATTAATTTATATATTTATATGAGAAAAAAATCACAATAAAATTAGGTTCATGTGTTGTTTTGTTCAATTACAATGAGTTTATATAATAGAAGTTAAAATATTATATACTTGTAATTAATTTTTAAATATATTTATTCTAGAAGTGCCATCATGGTTACTTATATTAAAAATGTAAAACAATTGTCCAATATTATTCATGTTCCATGGAGTGCTCATATAAAATTATATAAAAAGATTTTGTATATTTTCCAAAAAGATCATTTAAAGTAATTTGAATTATAAAATTATGTTTTAATAATTAAATACTATAAATCAGTCCACACTCATCCAATACACTAAAGGATGTCTGAAATGTACTGTATCACGTTAAAACCACTTGATGAATATTTAATTGAGGCTCTGTTCATTATGGAACAGACTCCATGTTACCAGTATTACTGTATATGGATTTGAAAAGGTAAGAGTCTTTTAAAAACGGATTGTATAGTTTTCTTTACAATACATATGTTTAATAACCTAACCTTTATTAAAAAAGATAATATTCGACTAAGTAGTCTGGAATCCAGAAAAACGTACAATACCCAATGTATGATACAACATGTAGATTACATATTAATTAGAAACCCTCTTTTACCTCTGATAATAGCCTTTAATAGCCAGGTTAGCCTTTGAATCATCCATTTTGGTTCGATTGGCCTTTGAATGATCTGGTTATTATTCTAGAAAGCTGTGTCACAACAACAAAGCTAGGAAATGTTGCTTAAAATTTAAATGAAGGATGCAATTCGAAGGAAACTGAACTTTAATTGCTACTTCATGTATAAAACAAGAACCATAGAATCACTACAACATGTTTTGAATTTGTCAGTTCATACTCCGCTCAGCTGACATCTAGATAATTTTTTTGAAATGTCATATCGGCTCAGGTAGGGAGACAACAAACGGCCTTTAAAAAATGTTTAAACTCTCAAACCTTATTTTTCTTTGGCAGATATTACGTGATCAGTAAAAAGTGTTGATGGGATTTTTATCTGGGTTTTTATACAGCTCATTTATATTTAATCTCATTGCAGCTGGTCACATTGATATTGTGTGTTTTACTAGCTTAATACTGGTACTTAGAATACACTACCACCATTAATTGTATACTCTGTATGAAACTGTTATAATCTGCATTCTATAAACTTTTCAGATACGAGAAAATATGTAAATCAAGGTATTTTGTATGTACAAATTCTTCACTTAAAATAAGAATTACATTTAATTCCGCAATAAAAATGTGAATAAATTATGAGATAAACCGTACTAATCAGGATGTTGAGTTAAGTACCAAGACTCACAGCTTGAAGGTGAAATGTAAGCCTTTTTAAAGTCACCAAGCGATTTGTAAGTGAGGAAGGCATTCTATATTCTACATAAAAATGTCCATCCCTTTGACGAAAGTACACTACAAATGTGACTCATCCTTTTTATGGAGACTTTATTATTAAAATGTGGTCTTTGACACGTTTCCTTCCAAATAAATTTTATGGAACAAGAGGACGTTGGTATATGCACCTTTTATTTTTTTATCCAAAATGACACAGTCTAAAAAAATAACAAATGTTCAATGTCTTTCTTTCAAAAGCTGTATTAAACAGATTGTATAGAAAAATAAAAAATTGTATATAAAATAGAGATAAAAATATGTAGTTCTTTCTATCACTACAAGGTGAAAAACAACACCTGGGCCAATGATATTAGCGGTATAAAAAGTGAATGTAGGGACACAATTTCAACTGAATCCCCTCTATTTCGGGTGCAAATAACGCGATAAAGTTATTTTGAATACCTCAAAATGTCTGTAAGGTGTTTACTGGAGGTTTTGGCTCTTTATTGCTAATTTTAAATTTAAGAAGGGTGCTGGTGATACCTTGTTTTAAGTCTCTTCGCACAGGCTAATATGAAAAAGTTTTTTCAATTTAACTTGCTATAAATGAACAGGGTGTAAAATAATGGCAATCGGAACAAGCCAGTTTATAAACGCCGGTCTCTGAAACGTTTTTTTTATTCAAGTTTTGAAATTTATATCTCAAAAGTTTCCTCGTAAGATTGGTTGCCCTAGCGTTAAGCCATGGGATTCAAGGTCTTTTTTAGATGCAATGCTGTATACTCGGGCTATACTCAACGCACATGTACTTCTTGATTATTTTAGTTACATAGTTTTTACATCGGACATACAGGCAGGTAGTTTAGCTAAAGATTTAAAGAGCATTGTCTGAAATCTAAATTAAATAAACTGACTTCATAATTTGATCAACACTTAATGGATGAGGAGGACAAAATAGACAGAATTTATTAAAATATGGAAGTGCTACATCAGTGTCGCAGAGGCAGAAAATTAAACTCGCTTTAAGAATATGAAATTTACAAACATTCTAAAAGGAATTTATTAGGTGAACTCATGTTAAACGAGAAGCGAAAATTCAGCTCCCATTATGTGTTCAACACATTACTCCATCGCAACATTGTCTCGCCAACCGACTGATCAGCTGATAACGTCGATGTACCTGGAAACTGGAATCACCCAGTGTCAGTTATTGCCTGTCTTCTGCCGGCCGTCTTGTTCTCACATGTTTAATACTCCTATCACATGTTGTGCCTCTTGTACTATTTATTTATTTATTCGCTGTGTTTGTACTGTGTCCGTGAATTTTATACTATGACGACTGTAGATGGGTAATTCTCGCTTTTAATTTAATATTTATTGACACCGACACCAGAATAAGACTACTACGCACGACTAAAATTTGAACTTTTTGATGAAGGTGTGCAGTTATTGTTATTATTTTCATCTGATAAACATTGTATTAAGATCAAAACAATCAAAAAACAACGCATTTTGGGCCATAATTGGGCAAAAAGAGTTCTAAAGCAATTAGTTTTTACAATAAAATTGGTAATATCATGCTATTCTGTGTGTAATTCTCATTGAAAGTCTCTCTTCAACGCTGTCAATATCTGTTGTCAAAGTGATAAAGAAACAATTTATTCTCGTATTGCATGCATCAATGCAGTGAACGTAAAATTATGACGCCAATAATATTTGAATTTTAAGTTATCCCATAAGAAAAAGTCACTTGGCGATTATATCTTACGAGCGTGCAGGCCAATATAAATCACCGACACGTGAAATCAAGTGATCAGGAAAACATTTCTCTAACGAATTCCATATATTAATCTACCCGTGAGGGCTGTAGCTTCATGCTGGTAAAAGCATTTTTCTGCCATGTTGATCTTATAAAGAATTAAATTCGGTCTGTAAAAATTAATTTTCTGTCTAAGATATTTCCAGTACTATTGTGGAATTCGTCTTGTACTCCGATCAAGAAAATGTATTGATGAAAACCAATTTCGATGATAAAACGTCTTCTTTCGGCTCTTTACATTTACTTTCGATCTAAGAAAATTCGATTACCTTATGTGCAAACATTAACGGCTTTGTACAAAGAAGTAGTTTTCATAACAGGGTTCAATAGTAATTAATTTGTATTAAAAATTATGTTTATCAATGGTGCAATCTGAATTTAAAATGAGGTAATATCTTTGTTACAATTCAACGCTTTTCCACGCAGCTTTTTAACTGATAGACTGTGCGGACTAAGATTTAAGATTGAAAGGTTAAATATTTTTAATTAGTGAAGCACTGTATCTTACTGTACACAAGGTTTTAATGTAACAAATATATTATAATCAAGCTATATAATTAAAATTTCTGGAGTTCCTTGGTGCACCCAAATATTACTATTTCATCTTTAGCCACAAATCAGTTAGACCATTGGGCAGACAATAGATGTGCAAATTTAAAAAAATTCGGTGATTTTATTTGACTAATCTTTGACATCTATAAAAAGTTTGAATTCAGCCTTTATCCATATTTATTTTCAAATATATAACTAAATACAATTGCTCTAGGTGAAGTTTTTTTTTAGATTAATAACCAAAGACTTAATGAACATGTCACTCCAGTAACATAATATATAGGTAGGCTATTAACGTCAATGTTGAAAACGAATGTAGTCAAATAGTTTAGGGAAATTTTAATAACTAGCACCTTCATTGGTTGCGATCATCTTATTGATCTGCCTAAAAAATATTGTAAATCGCGTAAATATTTTGAGCAAAACCTTTTGCATTTTCAGACATTTAAGAAGTACCTTCAGAAATACCGTCACTTTTCAGATAAATACTGGAACAAACGAAAATGCCTAAAAATAACTCATTATTCCAGCGTGATAGAAAAATTTTATAGATAAATGTAATTTTTCTTTAGTTTTTGTTATAATAGTTGGTAAAATTTTAAAACATAAAAAACTAAGTAAATGTTTTAATATAATATTTAAATTCTTGATTAAACTTTAATTTTACTTATTAACAAACATTTTAATTCCTAATATAGAACAGCAATACACTGTGAATAATGTAACAGCTGCAGTTTCTTCCACGTCAGTATTATCGTTTGAACTGATGATGTTCTGTTCTGTCGAGGTCATCATCAGTCGAGCAGATGTTCTGTTTACGTCCGCATTCAGTCTGGACATGATACGAGTAGAAGAACACCAAGCTGTGACTGGACACGGTCGAGGTCATCATCAGTCGAGCAGATGATCTGTTTACATCCGCATTCAGTCTGGACATGATACGAGTAGAACACCAAGCTGTGACTGGACACGGTCGAGGTCATCATCAGTCGAGCAGATGATCTGTTTACATCCGCATTCAGTCTGGACATGATACGAGTAGAACACCAAGCTGTGACTGGACACGGTCGAGGTCATCATCAGTCGAGCAGATGTTCTGTTTACATCCGCATTCAGTCTGGACATGATACGAGTAGAACACCAAGCTGTGACTGGACACGGTCGAGGTCATCATCAGTCGAGCAGATGATCTGTTTACATCCGCATTCAGTCTGGACATAATAGAACACCAGACTGTGGCTAGACGATAAACGGACTGTAGGTCCATGCCGTAAAAACTGTCTGGACATACTTCTTAAGGGGGTGGGCAGTAGGTCCACGGTCCTCGACTTGTATCTATTGTCCGACCCACGGGTTTCTTTTGACGAGAGGTTGACAAGGGATTGTCGTATTCACTCTGCAGCACTGGTAGGAGATCTTATTTTCTGTATGTGCTAAATATTGATCAGTAGACTACAGAAGAAGACAGCTATAGAAAGATATAAAACAAAATCTATAGACATAAATCAAATTCGGTTTATTTACACCATTTCTAACTTAAGAATGGCAGATATGATTATGATGATCTTTGCTTTATCAGAAACATTTTCGCCCCGACTAGAAGAACAAGTATTAAAGTATTGTAAAAGTGCATGGAAAAAATCAGGTGAAGAGAACGAAACTGCTATATAATAGCATAAGAGTTTGTTAAATTTAGTCAACTGTTCTGTAAACACATTGTTTTTTGGTAGCACAATCATATATGTAATTAATTTAACCACTATGTTTAGATTTGTTTTTGTGTCTTGAAACCATAGAGTAGACTTGATCATAACAACTCTTCTTATTTTACTTTTATGCAACCACTGTTAATCACAGAGTAAGAAAAATATTCAGATAAGAAAATTAAAATTTTTATTATAAATCGACTTTAACTGTACACTGTAGTAAATATTAAGTGTATAGCGGTTGGCGTGTACTGTAATACAGATATCAAAGTAAATTTTACTATATAACTGTTAATACAAATTTAGACTGTTATAAATTGTATCTTAGTTGACTTTTGACAGAAGTCGGATTCTCAGATCTTTATAGGTATATTAGTCCGGTCAATTTAGACATTGACCCTGCAAAAATTCCCAGAAAGCTGAAAATTTGCATAGATGTTAGGGACACCAGTTTTATGAAATTGTGAAAAGTCCCCATCGATCCCATGCCTGCAAAATTTTTTATTCCAGGTCAAATTTCACAAAAATAGGGTTTTTGAATTTTTCAGCGAAACGGTTAGTTTTATGAAAAAAATGTCAAACCAAACTTGTAGATCATGCAATTATCTACAAAAAAGCTTCTTATGCTTTTTTCATAACACTAACAATTTTTGAGATAAATCAATTACAAAAGTTTCTTACGCTGTATTGTCTATTAATAATATGAACACATTTCCACGCCACCCATGAGGTAGTGTACTTAGCACGATTTTTTTAATGTGATTTCCCTGGTAGGCCTATTCCACAGTATATTCCAGTAAAATTTAATGAATGTTTGGTTATTCTTCTTCTTTTCAGTCGTTACACTCTTGTCAGAGTGATCGTTGTCGATCAGGTACAGCTCAAGTGACAAGTCCCGTTATATTTGATTGTAAACATATGTTATTCATCATCATCGTCATTAGTTATTTCCTATTCTTCCCCTCCATCTTTTCTCTCTCTCTATTTTCTTCTTCTTCCTTATCTTCTTGAGTAGACATAAATTGTACTATCAGTGATACATCAGTTGTTTCGTCGTTCATGTAAAAACCTTCTGTTGGAGATTCAACATTTAAACACGATTGGCCTTGGCAAGTGGTGCACGCCAGTGAACAAAAAAAGCCTACTTTTGCGGCCCGCATCTTAAGTTACAACCTTTTTTTGCAGTTCCAAAAAACAGAATTAAGGAGGTTTTCTGGTTCAGGTGGAAGAAGCGTGTGGGATTTGCTTCCAACCCCATTGTTCTGGGTCTAGGTGATTACCAAGCCACACACCTGAACTTAGTATATACACGATAAAACTATTGGTGAGTGAAAGCCGCGGTTAGAGGAAGGCTGGCTAATTGCACACGTTTTTTATTACGAGTTTGTGTTGCAAAAGATAAGTAACGTAATTTGTCTATGTAAGTAAATTTTGGAGCTCCATATACAGACAGAAGAAAGCGAGTTTTTTGGTGAAGAGTTGATATCTTTCAAAGCTTGTGCACAACTAATAAAGTTTTCTTTTTTCAAACAATTAAAAAATTTATTGTTGTTTTAACCCTTCGAAACATTGCTGATGTTGTATCATAGCTAGTCATAGCATGTAAAAACTGTATATGATTGAACCGATTGATTATCTTCCTGAATAATTGCTGCCGCAGTTGATAGGACCTTCAGTTGCTCTTCTTTGCTTTTAGGTTTTTTTCACTCCAAGCTTTATTGATAATATCATGACAATTAACAAGAAATGATAAAATGTTAATTGTTTTAATTTCGGAGTAATAATGGACTCTATTAACATAATTTAACTTCAATCGTAAATTAATTTTTCTGTTATCAGCTCTTAAGTTTTTACATACATTTTCTAATTCTTCTAACTTAAACTGGCAGTAATCACTACTTTCAATATGTGAAAATATTTCCCCCATGGTGAGATACAATGCTTGATCTTGAGGACGTCCGACTTAGCCTCCAGTGGTCGGCTTTAAAAATGATACAAAGCAATCGTTATGGTACTTAGCTTCAGCAGCAACTAAATCGTGTACAAACCCGATGCGAGAAACAATAGTTTTTGCGGTGTCATCAGAACGAGACTGAGCTGCTTTGATAACTGAGTCTTTAAATGAATGAGTAATAATAACACTACAAATTTTAAGACGAGATTTCTGTGCTTGTTTCTTTTTGTATTCCTCACTCAACTTGTCGCCGCAAAATAAACAACAATTTTTTAAAAGACAAATATGACTCACTTATATGTGCTGTAGTACGAGGAGGACTTTTTGCGACGGTACTAGCTTATTCCTCTTCATGTTGCCGTTTTGCTGCTGCAATTGTATTCTTTCTATTGTATTGATTGTGACACTGCAAATGATTTGCCGCTGAATTTACATTCTTCAAGTAATCAGTAAATTGATTCCTCCCTTGAATAATCGCGTTAAGTAACGTCTTCATGCTACGATCAACAATAACACATTCACTTGAAGATAAAAGTTTAGTGCAAATAAAACACTATTGCGACATATTTTCAACAAACAGTGAATACAGCGCAAACTTTAGCAGAGAATATTTGAAATAACTACGTGTTTTCACCACGAAGGAATTTTAAAGACGGTGATTTAGGTGCGACCTCAGAAAAGCAGGTAGACGGAACGGGCACTCGAACAATGGAATGACAGGCAGATGTTCATAGGGCACATGGTCCCTTAAAATCAGGTACTCCGTTTTTTTTAATTTCATATTCTCAGAATTATCGGTCAATGTGAATGTATTAGTCACGCAGTCTTATACGAGCAATTTTTGTTTGACATATTTTTTCATAAAACTAACCGTTTCGCTAAAAAGTTCAAAAAACCTATTTTTGTGAAATTTGACCTTGAATAAAAAATTTTGCAGGACGTTGGATCGATGAGTACTTTTCACAATTTCATAACAATGGTGTCCCTAACATGTATACAAATTTTCAGCTTTCTGGGAATTAATGCAAAGCTACCCCTATTTTTTGGATAAATTGACAGGACTGTATATATTTCCTTGAATTGTAATTTTGTACCTTTAAAAAACTTACAGTATTTGTGTTTTTATATAAACTAAACTACAAATTTTGAAACGTTTAAAAGTTAACCGTTTAATTTAAAGGAGAATAAAAACCAATAGGTTTTAAACAATATATTTAAAAAAATCTTGTGTTCGCATTCGCTGGTAACCGCTGGTAACGAAACATCATCTCCGTCGTTCCTGGATCACTATTTGAATTAGTTTTACACTTTGTCACAGCGAGATATAGCGATGAATAACTATCTGAAGTTTAAACTAAACTAGGCAACTTTTTATCTGTTCTGCATCAAACCGCTATTTGAGTGATATCTACATCCTTTCGTTAACGGCATACGGTCGCTATTATGTAAGTTAGTATGTCCATGTAGGCAGATACGTCTCGTTCATTTTTTAGTTTATAGGCCAAGAACCACTATTTAAGCTAATACAATAGTTTTTCTTCGTATAGTTATCTATTTAACAACTATAAATCTATTGGTACAACTTTAAATGCGATATGTTATATATATATGAACTAAATGGTTTTTAATGAAACAATCAACCATCAATTTAGATTAACGTGTTCACTCGCATATAGAGTATTATACTAACGATGTCCCAAGAGAAGTAGTAATCTATACAAACTTACTGTAGATGTTTATTATTCATTAGAATACTAGCGCATTACTCAAATATTAATATACTGCTGTGTAGAATTAGATTAGATATAATCCCAATTATTATAGTAATCCATTTCATATGTGTTAGCTTTAGTCTTGGTTTGAGTAAACTGTTGTCAATATTTACTGTCTTGGCAGTACGCTGTACGAATGCAGTGGAAGCATAAATGATCAGAAATCAGAATTTGTGCAGGTAGAAAACTAATGCACGGCCAGGTCAGTTTTGAAAATTACTCTGCAGATAAGTGACGTCAGGCACCCTCGTCAAATTCTCTCTTCTTGTGTCCGTCTGTCTAATTGCACCATATCTCAATTCAAATATAAATATATTGAAATTTGACATGAAACTACTGTACTATATAGGCAACATAGAGTACGATAATTTTGTGCATGTCCCAACATTGAACTTGGCTGAGCGTTGCGAAGCCAATATTTCTTTAGGATATATGGGGAAAACGGATTGACCTATTGATTTTGAATTGTACATACTGCATAGGCTGACAATTTCAACGGAATTTCAAACTATCGTCCTTTATCCAGGTATTCAATATGTTCCTAAAAATGTTATAGCTACAGTTATTTATTATATACAAAATGTCAAACTAGAAGTTATATCAGAACAATCAAGCATCTTGAGTAAAGTTTTAATTGAGTAAAAAATATATAAAATGCCGGTTATATGTTTAAAACGCCTGTTTGGTAAAACTAATTCATTATAATGTGATCATGAGTAAAATCTCAATTTAAAGGTAAAGGAATAAAGAACATTTGTCTTCCACCATCCTATTACATTATGTACTCGTTAGGTTATTGGTTTATTTTCAAATATATTTATGCATGACTTACACAGGTTATTATGAGATTCGAAGCATCTTTGATCATTCCCATATTTACAACATAAATAATCTCAAAGACGGCCAGGATTCTTGTAGTAGTTAAATGAGAAAAAAGAGCTTCGATAGTGAGATGGTGAAGCGATAGTATATTGCACTGGAGGATGGAGTTTCTTGGGTTATCTATACTTTTAGTTACTCCAAGATATAATTTTAAGTAGTTTGTATTTTATGTTTTAAAGTTGCCCATTACTTTAAGAGAAGTTTTGTATTTTCCATTATAGGCGGTACTTTTGAGATTTTTGATAGTTTTTTTTTTACTTTTAATGGGGAAATGTTAAAAATATATAGTGTTTGAAAAATTATGGTAGTTTAAAAACCGTAGGAGATAACATCTATTAAACTTTGCACCGTGTCATATGGCTATGTAAACTATTTTTCTTTGTACTTACCATGAGTCAATGCCAACCATTTTGACGGCCCAATGATTATTAAAATGGAAATCTTAATATTATGGGTCGAGTGATACCTCATTTAAAGAGCCACTTAGTAGAGTTGAATGCCGCCAGAATTTCCGCAACTCAAAAGGTTTATCCAATGTTAAATGGCGGCTATGTTTCTGTCAGGAGTACGACGGCAAGTACATTATGCGCTGCCATTTCTGACTGGATCGTCGTATTCTGAATGTTCTTGGCGGCGTTTCCTTGACAATGTCTTTTGTTTTTTTAATTACCAAATTATGATAAATTTATCTTAAAACACAATAAATACCGATGTTTTTTTTGGATTTATGGTGTAAACTGTATAATTCTGTTTAGTATTTCATTTACAAAATTGCCAAACAAAGATCGATATTAAATTTAGTTTTTTAAGCTAATATATGGTGTTTCTGTTTTAATATAATCATGCATACAATTAGTTTCCATGCGTTGGGTCTTTAAGTGAGAATAATTTATGCACACAGTATTTGTACTAATAATGTTACATTGATGTATGGTTGAAGTAAAATATGAAACTCATTTTTAATTTGTTTACTTTCACAATTTTACATTACACCTTTTATTTATTATTTGAATAAAAATTTTTGATGTGAATTAAAAAAAAAAAAAACTGATTAATTGCCAAAATGCCCAGATGATTTTATATATAGTTTATACTTAAAATATAAATTACAACTTACATGTGGTATGATTACTTTATAAATACAATTAATTATTTCAGAATCAGAAATTCCAAAAGGTCTTCAAGATGGTGCTGAATTTTTCATACTTTCTCAAATCATAATTTATGTGTTAAAATCTACGGCTAAAGCAGGGTTAAAAAACAAAGGAAAACATTATACGACTATGCTGTACGGTTTTATTAATTTCTATGATTTATTTCATTGATTATAATAAGTAGTGCTTACGAATATCATTTTATAAATGATAATTCAAAATACAAATTTATTGTATACAAAAACACATTAAATCGTATTTATACAACATTTTTAATCATCCCACTGCAGTGCTGTTCTAGTTAAATGGTAAATTTAAAGATATTGTTTTTTAGTTAGAATATTATAATAGGGATTTTGGAGTGGAATGTAAGATGTAACGATAGCACACACAGCACAGACTGGTAAATTAATAAAACTACCCGTCTAGGTACTCATTAATTCCGCTGTATACAAGGTAGACATATCATATCCAGAAACTATAAAATGCTATACAGAGAGAGTGACAAGCAACATTATTATGATGCTAGTAGTGGCTGATGGCAATCTTTTCCAGTTACAAAGCAACGGTTACTTATTAGTAACTGCCTCAGTCCCTTTCCACAAATCCTATACACTATTTGTACCTTGAAAAAGCGTTGTTGTACCCACACACTATGAAGAGCAAAAGGAGAGAGTTATTGGTTGGCATTGTTATTGTGCTTAGTAGTGGTTCACTTAGTTATAGTGACAAACTGCTACAGTGACAAAGTAACAGATTTCTCTTAGGCACTGCCTCAGTCCCTTTCCACAAACCCCATACACTATAACAAAGACCTATTTGTTACTGCCTTGGTCCTTTTCCCCAATCAATATACCCTGTATTTACATAAACAAATCATTTCATGTAGACAGCGTTTGTTCCAAGGTATCCTCAGGCATTTATGTTTTGAGGAGACTGTCCGAGTATTGCCCGACTCAGGTGCTGATGACGGCGTACTATGGACTAATCTACCCACACCTCTCCTATGGATTGGTTTTGTGGGGGGGTTGCTCAAAAACAAATGTTTCCAGAATCTTCATACTGCAAAAAAGAGCAGTCAGAATCATTGCTAAGCTGCAAAGGAGAGAGTCGTGTAAGCCAGCATTCAAAAATCTTAAACTGTTGACACTACCCTGCCTCTACGTATTAGAGACATGCCTTTTCTTCATGTCAAAATGCGAAACCATAAGAGGTAGTAACATACACTCTTACGCAACAAGGGACAGGGAGAACTACCGAACTGGGAGACACAGAACGGCAGTTCATGAACGTTTACCGTCACAGGCGGGAGTTCAATTCGTCAACAAATTGCCAAATTCAATCAAAAATGCCCCAATGCTCAAAGCATTTAAAACCCGTCTAAAAACTGCGTTGATTGCAAAAGCATTCTACAGCACAGACGAGTTCATGGCACACCATTGGGATACCACCGAATTGGAAGACTGATTAGGTGAAAGAGTGGGACAATTCGAATGATTTGGAATGAATAAATGTTGACAATGTGTGTCTAAAAGGGATTGAGATGTAAGAATGAGTGGAAAATTTTTAGTTTTAAACAAATATAATGACGATTGCCATACAGTGTTATATTGTCTAACGCAATAAAACATTTATTTATTTATTTATTGTTGTAACCAGAAGCTAAGGAGAACAATAAGGAGGGAGTGGTGGATGTCATTGTTATCGTGCTAGTATTGGTTCACTCACTGATAATGGTAATCTGTTCTAGTTGTACCGTTTTACTGGTACACGAGGGGTTAGCTTTGAAATTTAAGTTTTGTGAAGGTTCAAAAAGGAAACGAAAATCTTCTGAAATTAATAAATTTGAAACTAAAATAAAACTTCTTCTTGAAAAAAATCACTGGATTTAAAACTAAAAATAAAAACTTCTTGATTACTTTTCAGTTCAAACTTGTAATATATTCGTCACTCAAAAAAAGTACAAATTTCTCACAGCTTTTCTTTTATTCAATTTTCAAAATTCAAAACTTTTACACTCTAAACTGATCTGGCAATTCTTCACTTTAAATTATCTTTAAAGTTCAATTTTATCCTGTTACTAACTTCTTTACTGTACTTTAAATATCAACAATATTTGTAGTATAAAAAATTCTTCTGTGTTGGAGAATTGAAATTATTTCTCTTTAGTGTTAGAGAATTAAATTGCTGAAAGCATCTGTATCAACCACAAAACTCTTTTAGAATTTTTCTTTTTACATAACATGTTATATACATGTACTCATTGCACCAAGAAGTTTTATATTGCACAGATCAAAAATACAAGATCCTAAATTCCCATTCAATTTAATTTTTACAATATTTCCCTCTCCAATATCATTCAAAATAACTAAGAATGAATATTGACTGGACTCCAGTTAAAAGTTAACCTACCCGCAGGTTCGATGACGATTAGCAATAAACAACTCTGAACACTTTCATAGGCTTTAATCGTTACCACTACTACAGATAAACTGAGACGGGAGGTACGGCACGTCTACCTCACCCTACCTCTCAATTTCGTTATCAAACTCTCCCATCTGCGATGCGCGCCTCGCTGACAGAAGGCTATTTTGTACTGTCCAGTCCTTATCATTCTTCTGGGCCTACTCCTTCCACCGGTAATCCAGTTACCCCAAAATTACTATTTAATACAATCGGTACAGAGTGACAATAACAGTGACCACTCACTAATAACAACAACAACTCATAACAACAACCCACAACAAAAAACATAACAACACACTCATATTACACACACATAATAACAGTGTTGTCACTGTCTCTGTCCCTTTCCACAAACACCATACACCATATTTACATAGACATATATTTGTTGTACCCAGAAGCTATGACGATCAATAAGGAGAGAGTGACAGATACTGTATCAGTGTTATGGTACTCAATAGTGGTTCACTGACTAATGGTGACAATCTCTTCTAGTGACAAAGTAACGGTGTATATAATTATATACACAAGGTGTTTGAAAAGTATGGGTACGGCTTAATATTTTACAAACCATAGCAGATAACATCTATAAACTTTGCACCGTGTCATATGACTATGTAAACTATTTTTCCTAGCTATTACCATGACATGCCAACCATGGGGGGACGGCCCACAGAGGAAAACATGGAAATCTTAAATGAAAGCATGGGTCGAGTGATAGTTCATTTTAAAGAGCTCACTTAGTAGAGTTGAATGCCGCAAACCGCATCTCAAAAGGTTTATCCAATCAGAAATGGTTGGCGGCGTTTCACTCTACTAACCAATGGTTTCACTGATTAGCATTTATAAAAAATTACAAAAATTTTAATTCAAAAATTAAGTGGTAAGTTGACTATTTAACCAACAAAGAAAAATGGTAGAACTTAATTAATTCATAAACATAAAGACGACGAATTCATTTTGGTTTTATTTATTGTGTTATAAACTTCTACTAATTAATTTTATTTTTTAATTTATAATTAATAATTATAATTTGCTAATTAAAAAAAGTCAGTGAAAACACATCGGTTAGTAGAGTGAAACGCCGCCTACCGCATCAGAATACGACGATCGAGTCTGAAATGGCAGCGCATAATGTACTTCACAATGTGTACCTAAAACAATCCGCCATTTCTGATTGGACAAACCTTTTCAGATGCGGTTTGCGGCATTCTACTCTACTAAGTGAGCTATTTCAAATGAACTATCACTCGACCCTTGCTTTCATTTAAGATTTCCATGTTTTCCTCTGTGGGCCGTCCCCACAGTTGAAAACATGGTTGGCATGTCATAGTAATAGCAAGGAAAAATAGTTTACATAGCCATATGACACGGTGCAAAGTTTATAGATGTTATCTGCTACGGTTTGTAAAATATTAAGCCGTACCCAGACTTTTCAAACACCTTGTATATATACAATAATATATATATATATATATATATTCGGTTATGTTCAATAATATATATATATATATATATATATATATATATATATATTATTGAACATAACCTAATTTCATACATATTTGAACATACATATCTTTAAATGTTTATACTTAATTATTATAAGCCTCCGCTATACTGTGTTCAAACAATTGTTATATACCAAACACTCTGATTAAAATCGTTATTTCATGAAAACAAACATAAGTTATAATAAACGTTATGTGTATGCCAAAAACGTGTCAGGTAGAATGCCTAACTGAAGTGTTTTAATCCTATAGCTCATTCCGTTATGATAGGCTTATTTAACATGTCAAAATTTCATAGGATTATGCGTAGTTTGCGTACAAATTAATTTGTTCTGTCATATTCTCGTCGTCATGGTTAACTATAATGACAATATAAAATTTTGCTACCACTCAGCGAAATCCCATGGAGTGACATGCACCACCACCGTACTCCATGTTGCTCATAGGCTATTATGAATAATAAACGCACACCATTGATCGAAGTATACATACTGCTATAAAAAAAATTATTATTATATTAAACGTATACATTTTGTGCTATGTAGAAAGTATTGAGGTTATCATAAAAGATTAAGCAAACAGAATATTTTCCGGCCATTTGGTATCTTTCAGTGATACAGTGCAATCAGCAACCCCACTTTCCAAGATTTGCAATCTGATTTCTTCTTCAGGTAAATGACTAATTAATGCGTGACTAAAATCTAGGATAAATAAAATAAAGCATACCAGAGCATTGTGGCACTTATAAGTCCTGAACAACAGCCATGTTGTGTTTTTGTTCCTGTTTCCTTCACATTCCTTCCATCATTGAATCAATCTTCAAAAAAAAGAATCAAATATAAATTTTTAAACTGAAAACCCATTATTTGTTTTATTAAATACACCTTTTTTCTGTTTTTAACGGTAGTTCTATAATTGTATTGCGACAATTTTAATGGAATTGATGTCTCATTACAGAATGAGGCCATAAAGCTGTGAACAGTAGTAATACACTTACCAGCAAGTCGTATTGCTGGCGTATTTATACCCAAACAGCGTATGTTGGATGTGACATGGATACAATAGACACTGCATATGTATTCAGTACTCACAACCAACATTGTGTGTTACTCTATATCGTGTCTATTCATGTCTGTCCTAGCTTGTTTGTCACAGTCAAGGACTCTGTAGTGGGAAATCACTATGTACGTATGACAGATACCAACACACTTGTAACGTAAGCCAGTGTTTAACTCAGGTACATACAAAAATATCGAAAGCTTCAATGAATTCCACCGTAATATTCTATGTACGGTAATTGTGTAATATATTTACAGGCAAGATGCTAATGTTCTTTCTGAAAGTCTCAGAATTACGTTATTTTTCTAATAGGACAATATACGTATGATATCACTATAAATTTACTTTGCTGTCATTTCATATTAGGATTGTTTGTTATTGTACAGAGAATTTCGTTAGAAGTTAAAAATTAATATGATGGCGCACTATTTTAAGTGAGCCTCATCAGTCTTGTTATTCAATTAAACATCTGAAGAAATTGAAAAGAAATGTTACATATTTTTATCAAGGAAAAATATGGTAGATTATGTAATAACAGTTTTGGCTAGAGAGTAACCCAAATACTTTACTAATAGATACTTTCCCACATATGAACGTATTTAACTCTAGAAAACTTCCAGGGCTATAACATTGTCGAACATTGTTTTTCACCGGTTGCAAGAAATATCATAATTTTATTTTAATTAATAGTTGCAAGTTCTATGAACATTTTCAGCAATTTCATGAATGGCTTTGATGAGCAACCGCAATGAGAAATGTAATTGTAATAAAATTTACTGTATTAAAAAAATATATAGACATGTGACTAAAGAAGGAGTAGCAGGAGAACATGTGGAGGAAATAAGTGGAGTTATTCACACAAAAGGTGTTGTAATCAAGTGGGAATGAACACGTTGTAAATCCTGACATGATAAATGTACTTAGTGGAGATGTAATTACTTTGTGTACACAACACTCGGTGGCTTTCCTTTACTGTCTCAGATGACATTACGTTTCATGTCTATGTTCCTATTAGTAGTTTATTTTTTTATTATTTGCAGGGTGGTAGTAGTTACATTTAAAAGTATATATTATATGATTTTTAAAGTATGAGATATATCCAAAGAAGCTTTACGTAAAAGTTATAGCATTCAACATTAAGTATTCACTTACTGTATCGATAATGTGTTGAATGTCTATATCCCTAAACCATTATCGAGAAAAGCTAACGCGAAAGCGAGCATTTTATGGCCCATCTGCCATGTGTAGGCAGTTTACATGATCAATGTTGGGATCTACAACTTATATATGTTAAACAGATAAAAACATTATTTGTTCCTAAGATAAATCATAAACTTTCATAAATAAATGTAATAACTCATTCTGAACTCAAATATTTTCTCAAATACGAATAAGAAAATCAAAGATAAATAAATTTTCATTTTGTTCTGTCACATTTTGTCATAAATTATACAATCAAAAGTATGATTAAACAGTTAGTACAAACAATAACTTCTGAAATCTCCTTATTCCTAATTATAGATATAAATACAGGTATATGTTGTAGCATCGTTGTATAGTATAAGTTTTAACAATACATTATAGCAATTCAAAATAAAAATACAGGGTATTACATGGTTAGGATAACGGTACAAAAATCTAATTATCAAATAACGAAAACTTGTTCAGGCTAGGATAGTAGTGTGGTAAACCTATAAGATGCTTTCAAAACTAATTATAACAGAAACAGCAAATCTCAGAGAGATTTTTTTATCCGTCTCACAGAAGAGCTCTCTGGTTAAGAAGGGACAGATGATATTTTTTCCTGCCACAGTGAATTTCCTTTCGTGAGGCCAGTTGTAAATAAAGGTCACTAATTTGAAGTATTCGTTAGACTAATTTACTTGGTTTAGTTGCTAAGAAGAATTCTCGTGAGCTTCAGCCGTTAGTGTTAAATCTCCATATAGAAATATTTCATAAAGCAAGAAATTTTGTAAAGGTTTACCTAGAAAAGTTTCGGTTTTGAACATTATATGAACAGAACAAAAACAACACTTTTCTATTAGTAAATTTGCACGTGAATAACAGTCTGGTCAGGCAGTTATTTGTATGGATTATATTATTTACTTCAAATAAATTCTATTTGGGTTGTTTTAGACAGGTTCGTGATCAAAATTTTGTGGTCATAAAGTGTGTAGCAGAAATATTTTGTCACCGTCTCTTCTTAGGAAGGACCATTTCATGGTTTTTTATGGCTTTTCACTAGCTTCTGTGGAGCCAAGATTCATATTCCAGTTAAAGACAGGTGTTTTTATCAGGAACATTGCCTAGGAAACTTTGCGATGTGATGTTAAGAAGGAAGAGTTTGGGTTTAGAAATGCTCTGACTATATTTTATAAATTAGGATGTACAATTTAGACATGTCAGCCAGCGATACTCGTCCCAGGCAAAATGTCTGTACATAACAACATAGTGTCATGATCAAATATTGTTGTCAGATCTGAAGGCTAAGATTTATTTATTACTGTTCATCCCTTGTACGTAGGTATAGCATAAAATAATAGTTTCAAATAAAAACTTGAAGTAGGCGAAATTGACAAAAATGAAGAAAAGATATTCCAACATCAATAAATTTTGTGTACATAAAGCAAGGCGTAAAAATAAAAAAGCTAAAAAAGAGTTTATAGATATCCAAATCATGCATTCATTCACGTTTCAAGTAAATAGCCACAACATTACCTAAATCTACCTCTACAGTTGCTTCATGGATATTTACTATGTACCCGTAAAACATAAGGTGCTATTAAATTTCCACGATCTGTCTCACAGAAGAGCCCTCTGGTTAAGAAGGGAAAGATGATATTTTTCCTGCCACAGTGAATTTCCTTTCGTGAGGCCAGTTGTAAATAAAGGTCACTAATTTGAAGTATCCGTTAGACTAATTTACTTGGTTTAGTTGCTAAGAAGAATTCTCGTGAGCTTCAGCCGTTAGTGTTAAATCTCCATATAGAAATATTTCATAAAGCAAGAAATTTTGTAAAGGTTTACCTAGAAAAGTTTCGGTTTTGAACATTATATGTACAGAACAAAAACAACACTTTACACAGATGATATTTTCCTGCCACAGTGAATTTCCTTTCGTGAGGCCAGTTGTAAATAAGGGTCACTAATTTCTCATCAGTTATCTTCATCACGTGGTTGAGTTAATTCCCAGGTCAATTTAACATCAATAATGTTAATACTTGCTACTTGTTAAATGTTCACCACTGTTGTTTACAAGTCGAGCAATAAATGCTAGAGCTTTGGATACAAAATAATTGTCGAAATGAAATCGTTTCAAGTAATTTCTTTACTATATAAATGAAATAGGAATTTTTGTGTCGAAATTTAAATGTTTTCTGTATAGGTAGTGTTAAGTCAAATATTTTATTGAATATATCAGACTATAAAGTAGACTTTTTAAATTATAAGTGTCCTCTCGTAATATTAAAATTGAAACACAACTACCAGGCACAAATGCCATACATATGAAATGTTTTTAGTTGCAACGATATTCAATGTGGGGTCTCTTAACCTGATATGAAACAGATTACATCATGCATGCTGTGGCTGGTCATCAAGATATCCTTAAAAAAATATCATCAGCTGTAAAGTATTAACTAAAATTACCAGTACTCTTGTACAATGATTTACTCTTTACAAGTCATCAGCGTTACGTATTAGGTTTCGCTAATGTTGGATGCAAAATTTTACGTCTACAAGTATTACTACATCATACGATAAAAACAATATGATGTTTATTTGTATACGGTATTTATTTATTCTCAAGTTGCCATCCATGTAAAAATTTTAATGTGTTACGAGTTTGTTTCTCTTATGGGGTAATGTCTTTGTTTAAAAATTAATTTACTCTGATATCTTATCGTTGCCAATACGGTTACGCATACGCCAATGTAAAACTATTCGCTAACACTCAGCAAAATCCTGATATGATAGACTGACAAATACCATCATCGCACTGGATGCTACTAATGTAGAAATTGAAGTACCACGCATAGTATCAAGTCATTGTCCATTAATGTTTTTGTATATCGTTAATTTAAGAGAAAATACATAACGACAACGCATAAAATTATATCAAAACCTAGCAAGCACTAATAATGAAAATTGGCAGGGCTGCAAACAAATACTAATTGGCGGGAGGGTTCAATGAATTTGGTGAACCGTTTACGGCCTCATGTTGGCACACCTGCGTTTGTTCAGTTCCGGCATTTGGCACCACTGGCGCTTTATGGTCAGTCATTTTTCTTTACACATATTCAATTTTTGTTAAGTGGAAACTGAAAGCTAAAACGTTACAGCAATTATGACGCACTTATGCGCGTTACAAATCGATTTATATTACTCACAACTTGTTTTAAAATATGTCACATGGTTTCAATATTGTTTTCTTATCGCAGATGTTATTACTTTAGTACATAATATTAATAGTGCACCTTGGTAATGACAGCTAAGTGCTGATCAGAAAACTGTACCCGGAAATTATCTCTGGACTCGCAACATGTGTTCGTAAATGTTGTAAGCACCCGAATCATTGAAAACGAATTAAGTGAATGATACACAAGAGAATACAGAGCATTACGAATATTTCAAGAAACGTGGCAATAACTTTTTCTTTCAAATCGCTTTAAGTTTTAACGCTTAGTTGTCTGGAAATATGCTTTATTTAATTATATTTTCATTCATAGTTAGTATTCTAGATGTTGTAAGATATGAAATTCGATAACTCACTACTGCCAACACAACCAAAACGTTGTCCCCACGAAACATGAAAAAGTACCCACCTTAAAATGGGCATTAAGTTCCATTTCTGCCATAAGAGTCACTCTATAGGATTTGGGCCAACGTTTGCGAATACCTTGGTTCTATAGGTACACATGATGGCACCAAGATATATTCAGAAGAATAAATCTTTAAAATAAATCTATACCCATATAACAGAATAAAACAGGTGACATACAACTCATTTATCCTAATTATCCGAACATATACAACATCGTTGTATAGAGACTTTATGAGAATTATTTATTTATATATAAACTGAATGAAACAAAATGTAAGTAACGAAAATCTGAATGTTTCATATGGCAAAATATGCTAATACACATTTTATATGAAGACTTTAAATTTAACATAATACCTAATTTCTGTAATAAGGCGCTTTATGATATATAATTTTCATTTATAATTTATTTTTTTAATTTTATAGGAACTTATACGTTTACAGGAAAACTGGAAAATAAAGTGAAGTATATATTTGAAATTTTACATTCATCTTAAACGGAGCCTGTTGTGACGAAAGTGTTGCGTATTTTTAAAATACTACAAGACATTAATTTTTTATATTTAATTCAAAGATAAAGATTCAGATTAATCAAAAATTGTGTATTTCTGTAAAAATACACAAATAGACAAAAATACACAAATTATTACAGTTCAATAATTATTCATTTCTCTCCTCCACCTGAAATTGATTGCTTTCATCTTTCCATGTCTCAGTCGCGTCGTCAGTTTTAGACTCCAGTAACTTTATTTGTCTTTGAGTTTCCAGTGATTAATGTATTTACTTGGCTCAAAGTTCCTTTAACGGCTTCAGTTTACGAGAGGCTTATATCAACTGATATATACCCGCAAATTCTTAGTCGTGATTTGAGTGTGTAACATTTGCAACAGTTTGCGACAATTACATTTAAAATGAAATAAGTATGAACAATACACCTTTCAAAACTGCTGTAGTGTTTGACTCTACGATGTTAAATTTCGGATTCGAAGAATCCATCTTCAGATAGTTTAGGTCCAGATGAACTTCTTAAAACCATATTGTGACTCCGCATTGGTTTTATTACAAATATCCGATCCGTTTGATACTTTT
This sequence comes from Homalodisca vitripennis, assembly GCF_021130785.1. Classification (NCBI taxonomy): domain Eukaryota; kingdom Metazoa; phylum Arthropoda; class Insecta; order Hemiptera; family Cicadellidae; genus Homalodisca; species Homalodisca vitripennis. Next base: position 36,428 of record NW_025776322.1, read on the forward strand.
GGTTTTCTCTTTAGTTCTTTTTTTAGAATTGGCAACCAAAGCGGCCTAATCTCGACTGATTGGTTGGTCTGCCAATTTAAATGTATGTTGCCTCAATTAATGCATAAATGTAAGGTTGAAGACCTTATGCCTATAGGGTTAACTCTAAAAACTCTTTTCATAGTAGGAAAGCCAGTAAAAATTTTGTCTTCTGCTTCTAAATCTTTACTTAAAGAAAGAATTGCATATCATCATCGTGAAAGATACCTCCTCCAAAATAAGAATTGAGTGTAAAAAAACTGAATTAAAAACACTGATCGGTACAGAATTGAACAAAATTCTCGAATGCATCCAAAAATAGATGTATAAAAAGTTTCTGAAACAGATAAGAAAAAATAAAATCTCTATCTCGCACGAACCAATAATAACGAAAGGGCCCATTCCTGTCCCCCTTCCCTTGTATTTCCGCCATCTTGTTTTAGCCAGCCGTCACGATTACCATTGGCTAGTCCCTCTGGTCAGTCGTAGGTGGTTATTAGACGAGTGAAGACGTATTGTGACCTGTATTCCGTTAGTTTAGTTTTAATGATTAGTGTTTGGTATAGTTTTGTGTTAAATGCATGTCTTTAGAGTTAGTGAAGTTGACAAACAACATGTAGTTGTGATTCCTGACTTAGGCGTGCCACAACGCTTTAGTAAGATTTGTTTATTTTAAACCTAGTTTGTAATTATGTATTAGGTTAGTTCTTTACCTGAAGAAGAGATCAGATTGCAGATCTCGAAACGTAGTGTTACTGTTTTCTTGTTTCACTGAACGATGGCAAATGTCCGGAAAATCCTGTTTCCTTCACAATCCTTCCATCGTCAAAAATAACCTTCAAACAAAGAATGTTTAATTTATTTATATACGGAAAACTCCATTTTACAAAGAAGTACAAAACTAAGGCTGACACAAAAAAAGTGATCATAATCTAAGACAACATCACGTTTAAAACTAATACAATATTATGGATTAGCAGAACACAAAACTATGTTGACCTGAATACCAGTCCTTGCTACATTCAGATCTGCCACAATACACCATCTCAGTACATGATCAAAGACAGAGAGTCCACGCATCGACAAGACAATATCAATAACAATATAATAGTAATAGTAATATTGAAAAAAAAAACAACAATAATAATAATATTAAAGAAAACAACAATAATATCAAAAACAACAACGATATAGCAAATCCAATTAACAAGAATAAATGCTAATGAGAATTCAACAACAATATAATAGCAATATTGAAAAAAACAACAATAATAATAATATTAAAGATAACAACAATAATAATATCAAAAACAACAACGATATAGCAAATAATTAACAAGAATAAATGCTAATGTGAATACAATAACGATAAATAACAAATTAGCAACAATTAATACTGGTATGAATACAAAATTTGGCTAGTATATAATAAAAGAATAATAACAATAATAAAACAATAACAAAAAAACAAACATTCACCGGGGAACCTGACTCTGGAAGAATCCTCTGATCGCAGATTGGCTGTCCTCAAAAGAAGTCGAACTGGCGACACAGCTGGTTGCCCAGACGATGTAAACATGGAAGAGGACCGTGCATGATGTAGTTGGTGGGGTGCGACCGACCAAAAAAAACAGGTTGCATGAGCGGGTCAATCTTGAAAGCACGTAGATCAAGGTCAGAACAATCGACCGTGCAACGAAGAACTCCCCATAGGAAAAGAGCATCAGCTTGTTGCCTTCTAGTAGACAGAGGGAGAAGTCCAAGAGAGGCCTCAACTAGATCAATGGGTACATCAAAATAGTTATGACCCAGCCTAACACCGACAGCTCGGACGAAGCGTCGCTGGATCCTGTCTAGACGTTCAATGTGATTGTGTTGATAAGGGGACCAGACAACAGAACAGTATTCAAGTATACTCCTTACCAAGGACTTATATAGGATATTCAACGCCACAATGCCAAGACCACTCCTTGAAGCTCTTAGTATGAAGTTGAGCATTCGTAGGGCTTTGCCGCAGATGAAGTCAATATGCTTATCAGGACTAAGATCTGCAGAGAAGACCACACCCAGATCACGGACGATTGTACTGCGAGATAGAACAGTTCCATTGAGCACGTAGTCAGATACCACAAGAGGTTGGGCAGAGCGAGTGAAAGAAACCAGTGAACATTTGGCGGCATTTATGCTCATTGCGTTAGTGATGCACCAGTTCTCAATTAAGCATAGATTCATCTGCAGTGTCTCAGTGTCAGAAGGGTCCCTAACAGCACGGAAGACCTTGACATCATCGGCAAACATTAGGCAGTCAACATTTAATGACTTGACCAAGTCATTAATATAGAGATTGAAGAGGAAGGGGCCCAGGCGTGACCCCTGAGGGACACCAGAAGTGGCGGTGAAAGGTCTTGATAGGGCGCCAGCGAAACTAACTATGAAAGTTTCTATCATTTAAGTAGGAGTGAAAACCAAGAAAGTAGGCTGCCACATATACCATAACCGTGAAGTTTGGCCAGAGGTGCCCATGACTGATAGCATCAAAAGCTTTGCTAAAATCAATATAAACACTATCTACCTGGACGCCACTCGAGAAAGCAGACAAAATGTAATCCACATAAACAACCAAGTTGCTAACTGTTGACCTATCCCGGACAAAGCCATGTTGCTGCGGCGCGCTATGATATTTTTAAATTGGAAGCTCACATAGTCAAGAACTAAGCTTTCGAAAATCTTCCCCAGAACTGGCTGAAATAGCAATAGGCCGGTAATTGTGGACATCAGAAGAATCAGACGACTTATGAATCGGCACAATAAAACAGCTGTTAAGTCCATCAGGGAATATACCATCCTCAAGTAATCTATTGAAGATAACTGTAAGTTGAGGCGCAATAATGGGAGCACAGAAGCGCAAGACGGATGGAGGAATCAAGTCAGGCCCAGTTCCCTTGGAAGTGTCCAATGAAGAAAGTTTTCTCTCCACATCCTCAAACCTAAACGTACAAGACGACATATTGATCTGAGTGGTGAAGTCAAACTGAGGGATGAGGTCGACCGAAGGTCTATATACGGATGCAAAATAATCAGCAAATAGGTTACATATACCCTCAGGACTAGATTCACGTTGATCATCCGAGAAATATTCATTTGCTCTGGTAGACTCAGATTTCAAGTTCCTAAAAAACTCCAGAAAGCCTTGATATTTAGGGGAATAGAGTTGTTAACTCGCTCCATGTATGTTGCATGGCAGAGGTCACTTAGCTTCTTACAATGGTGTCGGGCCCTCTGGAATTCTAAATAGTGCAATAATTACCAGTAGCCTTGTATTTTTTGTGCAAGATCTTTTTGCACACGACAGCACTCCTCAACTCAGGAGAAAACCATGATGGAAATCTACACACACCGCCTCTCTTCAACGGAGTATGCTTCAGAACAATGTCGTGAATAGTCTTTTGAAAACTTATCAAAAAAATCATGGCTATCAGGTATATGATAAAACACCTCACCACAGCAAAGACTAGCTCGTTGTAAACTTCCTGAGTGTTGCATCGCATAAAGTTATAATTCATTGTGACATTGGACACCGACCCACAGGTTTGTACGGGTACCTCGATGTGAAGAGGAGGTGTGAGCAGCTTCAGAAGGCAAGACAGGATCAGAGGCAGGAGAGACGACACACTTCTCATCACTGCTGAATACAAGGTCAAGCATAACCCCTCGAGCATTAAGGACTCTATTAAACCTGATACAGTCGGTGCAAGGACATCAGGTCGCGCAATAGCTGAGATGACTTACTGCTGGCAGGTGGAGACATGTCAGACCAATTAACATCAGGAAGATTAAAATCACCAATCAGCAGTACCACATCATAATCAGGGCCAGTACTCAAAAACTCTTCAAATAAAGTCACAGAAGTTCGAGTAGGGTTCAGCAGGTTTATTTGGTGGTATGTAAAGTCCAGCAATAAACATGGATGGACTTGACGATGTCTTGTTAATTTGAAGAAATACAGATTCAGTTGTGCTAATACAAGGACTAAGTTCGGTAACCATTATTGAATTTTTCACAGCCACCAATACTCCACCACCACTAGATTTGGAACTTGTGGCAGAGATCTATCAGAACGAAATACTTTGAAATTAGAAAGGCCGAGCTCGGCTGAGGATATGTCATCACTCAGATTGGTCTCAGTCAAGACTACAATATCGTATACAGAAACAGGGATGGACTGTTTGATATCTTGAATTTTAGTTCTTAACCCATTAACATTCTGATAGTAGACACTGGTGACTACGCCGCTCAGTTTTTTGAAGCCTGCTTCACTATCTTCGGCGTTCCATTCACGTACTTTATAGTGAGATTCTTCTCTCCCTTCTCTGAGAGCGCACCATTGAGCTGGTCCCTCAAGTTGTTGAGATGATCACGTTCACGGGGGTGTGCGATCTCTTGACACTCTTACATCAGCAAAGTCGGGATCGATGCCACGTAGGACGTTCTCATCAAAGTTTCTAAAGAACTCAATGACAGCCCGTAGAGTAGGAAGAATAAGCTTTAGGGGGCGCACCGTTTTATTAGTCGCAGCACCAATACGGTAGCACTTGAAGATAAGATCAGTTTGGGATGGACAGAAGGCATTAATCAAGGCTTGAACCTTATCTGAATCACGTTCTTCTCATGTTTAATATATTAGTAACGGTATGTCGCATGGTCATAACCAGTTCATTAACATGGCTTACAAGAAAATAAATAATTACACTACTTATTATTGCTGTTGCGTGTTGTGTTATTCATGAACTGTATTTTGTATTGTTTTTTAACGGAGAGTGCTGCATCGCTGCTTGAAAAATAGGTCAGGTTCATCGTGATTATTATGGTTTGAATAGACAAATATGGGTTTTATGACTATATGTGAGGTCATACAAAATCGATAGATCTTAGTTCTATAAACATGACACTATTGCTTCCTGGGGTATCATATGTATTCACAAAGGAAATACACAGATATTAGACACTTTATTTTTCCTTCATATGGAGACTAGTAATTTGTTAGTTTGTATTGGAAGATACAATACTAATCGTAGGAAATCACTAAAATTTCATATTGCCGGTAAACAGATGTTATATTTTGTTCTTGTGATGTCTTTTTTTAGATTTCTAGCAATTTATATATTTTTCAACATATGACAATAAAATACTGTCTAGTTTAAAATTTGGTTGGTATTTGATTCAAAATAAAATTTCTTACATTAGCATTTACAAAGATAACATTGTAATCCCTTATAATCGTTAAAAGCTTTGTTCGTAAGTTAGAAATGGTGTAACTAACCCAACTTAGTTTTATGTATATATATTTTGTTTAATTGTTTACGTATCTGTACAATGTAAAAAATCGAGTAGACGAATTTAATTAGAGCATACTACAGGATGTTGTCATTTTTTTCAGTTTAATACCAACAAATGTGAGGCAAAGAAATTTCAAAAACAATTAATTATACTTGGCCATACATGTTTTCAATTTAAAAATGTAATGCTTTAGTTTATCATATAAATTAAGTCTGTTTATTATAGTAAGCTAGTAGTTTCTTTTTCCTACGGTTAGAAGGAGAGAGACTGTTGATTGAACCTCGTCCTAAAAAGACTGCTCTTTCTTCCGGAGTGACAGGATATTCAAGATGGAAAGGTTATTGTTAGGGGACAACTCCCATCGAGATCCTGTGAGGAGTAAGAGCGATATTTATTTCAATCGTATCACCTTGGAATAGGGGGAGGCTAGCTCTGTTGCAGTATCTTCTAAACAATTAGAGAAGGGAATATTAGTGCATAACTTTTAGGCTAGCAACAGACTTTAACGTTAAGGGAGCTGTATATAAACTGGATGATGAATTTAACTTAAAATTAACAGCGTTTACTATTCAAATTATTTACTAGTAAATTATTACAGTTATGGATTTTTTCAACTAAATAAATAAAATCCAAAATGTAAATTAAAATTCGTTTTTATATATAAAAATTATAATTACAATGCTTTAATGGTATCATGCCTATTAATACTCGTACAAAACACATTTGTGATAACAAAGAATATTTCTGCACGACTGCTTTTAATTACAACATTTCTGTAGTGCAATGTTAAATGGGATTATTTTTGTATTCAACCGAGATAAAGCAATACAGCTGTGATTGTACACGACCATTTAACCTAAACGTAATAATACCGTTTATACTTTGAAAATGGCGCTGTGAACGGTCCAATATATATATATATATATATATAAAACATTATAATTTCTTAGCTTATGTTTCAATTACTTATGTCCTAGAACATATAAAAACATAACACAATAGTGATATGTTAAGAAACTAACTCTGCCTTAGAACAATATACATAAATAAGATGACTATAGATAAAACATTTTGTTAGTTCCTAAATAAATGTTTTAATTTCATGATTTAGAGACCAAATGGTCTCAGGTACCTCAAAGATGAGTTTAACTAAAACATGAACTAACATACAGGTGTTTGGTGTAGTAATGTAACCAGGTATATATATATTTTTTGTAAACGTTTTTGTAACGAAGAATAGAATATTGTAAAAAAATTAAGTATTCAAACCATACTTATTTGTAGCTCTATAAAATAACATAAGAAAATACGAAGAATTTCGTTCTAATGGCACATACACCTTTGTCTTATTCATTTTGGAAAAACCGCTATTGATGTAAAATTTTTTATAGATATAAAATGTAGTTGTATTTTTATCATTATTATATTCCCGAAAGACACTTAGGTTTATCCGTCTGTATATCCGTCAGACCGTCCGTCTTTGTGATAGTAATTCTGTATACAAAGATCATAGTTTTTTTTTAAATTAGGCACATATGTACCTCTTAATCCAAAAAGTAAACGTAATTTATTTTTTACATGGGTTTATCCGTCTGTAACAATCCGTCCCGACCCGTCCGTTTGTGTGAATATGTTTTATACGAAGATCCTAGAGACTTTTAATTTGGTACATAGGTACCTCTTAACACAATTATTAAACGTAATTTATTTTGAACTAGGATTTATCCGTCCGTATACCGTCAGACCGTCCGTCTTTGTGATAATTCTAGATAGAAAGACTCTAGAGACTTTTAATTTCGTACATAGCCTCTTAATCTATTTCATAAGCGTAATTTATTTTGTACAAGGATTTATCCCTCGGTATAGCAGTCAGACCGTCCGTCTTTGTGATAATTCTTGATAGAAAGATTTTAGAGACTTTTAATTTCGTACATAGATGCCTCTTAATTCAATTAATAAACGTAATTAATTTTGAACCAGATTTATCCCTCGGTATAGCCGTCAGACCGTCCGTCTTTGTGATAATTCTTGGTAGAAAGATTTTAGAGACTTTTAATTTCGTACATAGATGCCTCTAATTCAATTAATAAACGTAATTAATTTTGAACCAGATTTATCCCTCGTATAGCCGTCAGACCGTCCGTCTTTGTGATAATTCTTGATAGAAAGATTTTAGAGACTTTTAATTTCGTACATAGATGCCTCTTAATTCAATTAATAAACGTAATTAATTTTGAACCAGATTTATCCCCTCGGTATAGCCGTCCAGACCGTCCGTCTTTGTGATAATTCTTGGTAGAAAGATTTTAGAGACTTTTAATTTCGTACATACATAGATGCCTCTTAATTCAATTAATAAAACGTAATTAATTTTGAACCAGATTTATCCCTCGGTATAGCCGTCAGACCGTCCGTCTTTGTGATAATTCTTGGTAGAAAGATTTTAGAGACTTTTAATTTCGTACATAGATGCCTCTTAATTCAATTAATAAACGTAATTACTTTTGAACCAGATTTATCCCTCGGTATAGCCGTCAGACCGTCCGTCTTTGTGATAATTCTTGGTAGAAAGATTCTAGAAGCCTTTTAAATTTCGTACATAGATGCCTCTTAATTCAATTAAATAAACGTAATTAATTTTGAACAAGGGTTAATCCTTCGGTATATCCGTCAGACCGTCCGTCTTTATAATGTTTTAAACAAAGAGCCTAGAGACTTTTAATTTGGTGCATAGGTATCTCTTAGTCCAATTAATAGGCGTAATTCTTTTTGGACACGAGTTTATTCGCATGTATATTTGCCTGTCAGGCCTTTCAATGTCTTACTGTACCGTTTAATTATGCAATTACTTATAAAATATTTGGCGCTTCTTCAGTACTCAATTTAGTGCTCTAATTCCAATGTTTTTGTCACTTCTGCGATGAGTTCGAATATATGTTAGAAACGATTGATAAGTGACAACTTAAATTATATCCATGAAAAAAATATTTATACTTAATATTCCAATTGATAAATTGTACCAAATTTTGTTAAATCTTTATTCAAAAGGTTTTAAACAAAATATTTCAATAATAAATATCTACTTATATAAATGAACCTATATGTGGACATTTACAATGATTTAGTGAAACTGAATCAATTAATGCAATGCAGTCAACAATAAACACTAAGCATTCCTTATCACAGACTATATGAAGTAACGGTTAGTGGTGATTCTGACACCAGCCACCAGTAGATATAATATTTATATTCCAAATAGATAAAAAATACAACATGGTGTTAGAAAAATTTACCTTAAGCTTGTCAAATCACAACTTTTGACAATTACAGAGAGCTTCTCACAACTGTGTATATATGTATTTTTTCATCATTGTGGAAACAGGTTAAAATGAACCATGGCATAAAGAATATTAAAAACATCTTCACTGCACTTTTTGAAATATTTTCTTAACTCAACATTCGCTTAAAAATGTAATTTACTCAAAACAGATATTCTTTCACAAGTGCAAAGCTACGATATTATGTACGAGGATGCTGGTAACTGCTAATTTAAAAAAATATTTCTTTAAATTATTTAGGTCTTTATGCCCTGTCAATTTAACCAGATGCTATTAAATGTTTTATTATCTCTTGGTTGTCCTTTTATCTTAGAATAATATGTTTAGGATTACTTATATGAAATTATAATAACTATTTATAAATTTAAATAGGTGCGATAATTATGTTATTGTAACGAGTAAAGATTAAAAGTAGGTTAATGAATAATTCATTTTATTTATTTCATTAAATTGTTCATGAAGCGTTTAAAAAACAGTTTGATTTTAAATAAGTAGTAATATTACTTACTGAATTTGAACCCTAATGTACAGCGGGATATCTCTGGAATGTAAAACAGTAGAGAAACCTAACTTCACTTCTTCTTTGCTATAAATTCCAGAGAAAATAACATTCTATTTATCATTGATGTCTTCTACTTCACACTTCACTTGCTAAGTAAAAAGTGCCTTTGTAAGAGTTCTATAGCACATATTTTGTGCTATGAATTCCAGTGAAAATAAGATTCTTTCTCAAGATTCGATCAATATGATAAACAGTTTACCTTTGATATCTTATAGTTCACACTTCACTTGGTAAGTACAAAGTGCCTTCATAGGAGTTCAACAGCATACATATTTTGTGTAAGCAATTTTGTAATCTTTGCGCACCGATGAAAACAATATATGCAATTAAACAAGAGTACGGTATATAATACGTCAGGAGAAAAATTTTGATCGTTTTGATTACATTTTTGAGTATATATTTATGGAAAATCTTATTAAATATTGTTACATGTATGATTTATCAATGATGAAGCACTAATGTTTTATAAAATATAATAAAAATCCTAATCAACTGCTTTCACATATATTTATTACTTGGAACTTATAAATATTTATGTGTCTGTAAACAACTCAGGGGTGCTCCACACCTTGTATTGTGCTAAGAAAGCGTCATTGAGTTTCTGTCTAAAATTCTAAGTTAATATGTAATTTCCTTACGGTAGTTAGTCAACAGGTGTGAGTCGCATGTCAAAATTCATATAGTTGTACTCAACTTGTTTACAAACTTAGTTATTGCGTTATGTTATTTTTTTATCATGGTTATCAATAAGCAAATGTAAAAATAACGCCAAACCTGAGCTAAATTCCACAAATTGACATGAGCAATATAATTAAACTCAATGTTGCCTTTTTAGAAATAAAACATCATATAGCATTTCAAGCGAAATGTATTTACGTGTGTGTGTGTGTGTGTGTGTGTATTTGTTCTTGAGATATTGTAAAACAGACCGACACATAAAAATGAAATTGATCTAGCCCTTTTACTATCGCATAGCCAAAAAATTAATTAACATACATATGTTACCAGCAACTGAGGTGATTAATTATTGCTTTATTTACTAATATGTGTTATTATTAATAATCAGTTGAAAAAGGCTAGAAAGAGTTTCGTACTAACTTTACAGTGGTGATAAGTAATGCAAGAAAGCACCTCCTTCCTCTTAAAATAATTAATTGATGGGAATATTTTTATAAATATAAAAAGCAATTGCAAAAAATTCAGTATTAAAAAGTAATTTGAAGTGGCAATTATTTTAAAAGCTATGGAAACAATGCCGAGTTTCAAACACGTCCAAATCATTAACCAAATTAGTAGCGGTATTATGACTACACACTTGCGTTGGAGTCAAAGGATTGTCATCAACTGAATTGCCATCACAATCGACAAAATCCCCTTAGTCCAGTTTGTAACAACGTTGTCACTCATCAAGCTTTATAACAACAAACATTACCTGAGAGCTCAAAGAGTTCGTATCTCTAGACCTCGGTATCACCAGCTTTGTTGTTCTCTTATGTACTAATAATCACTCTGTTATATCTGTTGGTATTTAATTTTTTTCTAAACCTTACATTTCGTATGAATGAATGGCGTAAGTGCCAAATAAAAAATCAAACACTTAGAAACACGAAATAGGACAAAAAAACGGTGATTACATTGTTTTATAAAAAATAATAAGTGAAATTACTCCAAAGCATACATTTTATGTCAATGTTTTTGTTAATTTTACAAAGCATTTCACTTTATATTATCTAGCAGAAAAGGCTCTGGTAAAGTGAACATACATTGTTATACTTCGGAGTCTTGAAATTAAACCCTGCACTGCTGTATCTATCACGGCAAGCAAAATAACACTTTAATCCCGGAAATATCTTCACACACTATTAAGCACCATGTAACCTATTAAACCTTAAGGGAGATTCATTCAAGCTTCTTCCAGGCAAAGCGCTAATGGAAATATGTACTCCCTTCTTTTTAGACATTAAAAAGCCTTACCATTAGGAGAGTGGACCCATTTTAACATTAATCATCGGCAGTAAACTAGAATTTTCGCTGCCATTATTTATAAATTTGTAGTTAATGATTTGCCACTCTTGGATATCCATAGGGGTTCTTTTGGTTTTCTTAGGACAAGATTTTTAGAAATTGCACGTAGTCCAAAAGAGACTGTTGCGCTACTTCCGTAGTGACAGGATGTTCTGGATGGATATGGTTGTGTGTATGGGTCACCTACTGTCAATATCCATGACTAAGAACTTAGGCCACTAATCTCAGTCATGTCCCCTCGGAAGAAGGGGAGCCAGCTCTGTAACAGCCTGTCCAGTCAAAGCAAGCAAGGGGTGGCACTCCCTTAAGCCTTAGCTAGCAAAAAACTTTGACTGTCAGGGAACTCCATGAACTCTATCAATCATCTCCCTCATTAGACTTGTCTTATCGATCTACCCTTGCACCTTGGACATCTGCGGTTAAGAATGTTTCGCTTTTGTGCATTCAAAAGGTTACCCAGATTTAAGTGACAGGTCGGTTTCTCTGCACTACATACATACTTTCGTACATTTTACTAGCAGTAATAAATGAGTCATAATTGAACACTAGTGGGGTTTTCAAATAATCCGTATTCATAATAATAATTGACAAACTGTTAGATGTACAAGTAAAGAAAATTTCAGGTATAAAAATATGTAGTATATTCAAATTTAAACTTCATTTTCTGTGGCTGATGTATTTTTCCAACTATTAAACTATTAAATATTAATAAACAAAATAGGTTATGCGAAGTAAAAAACTTTGTTGATTCTATTAAACACGTTCTATTGAAAAACACTAATTAAAATAATATGTATAAATTCAATAATTTTATAATTTGGGACATCCAGAATATGGTATAGTAAAATATGGGTGACATTAAGATGATAATTTTGGTAACAAAATTATTTCGTACTGATGAATAATAACTGAATAGTAAATGCTTTCCCTTACTTAAAATATACTTTGGCTATCCGATATCAAATGTTTTGACAGCTGATTAGCCATCAGAAATTACCAGTTCATTGTTGCCGTTTTTTAAATTCATTAATGATTTTTTTTATGCAGTGCATGATATGTTACAAAATGAATACTAAAATTTTACTTCGTTTGTTTATTTTTAGATATCCTGTACAGTCATCAATGCATAGTAGTCTAAATCAATATTTATTTATTCATATTATTAAAATGTATCTTAAAATGAATCTCGAATGATCCATTAAACTAATAATAGCAAACTATTTTCTATCTGTAATTTGAAGTTCAAAATACAAAGATAGCAACAAAATTGTAAAACAAGTATAATAGTACACAGTTGTTGCAACAAATAGTTATAATGCATGCATGCATGTTGTAATGCATGCTACCGTATTACAGTCATAGCTCCCGTGTAGTAAACGGTAATAGAATGAGACATTGCCAAGTTATTTCACACATTGGACAATAGTAATATTGTTTCCATCCCCTCTCCCTTGTACATGTGGTGTGAGATTGTGTAAGCGATACACACCCTACCCTGCACAATGTGTCTAGTCTAACATTTATATCTGAAGGTCATATGTAAATCATTTGTTGAGTACATCACTTTTTATTCTGACTTGATCAGTAAATTCTTATTCTTCATTTGCCAAGATCAGTAATCGGGCTCTACAAGTTTAACGGCTATTGAGGTTATACAACAGTGTAAAACTGTTATACTTTTAAAATATTTTAACTTTTATTATATGTACATTGTTATCTGTTACTTTATTTTGAAGAAATATGATATTTAATATTAATGGTTGTACTAGAAAGCAGAGCAATATTTTTTTTTAAATTTTATAGGTTTGGATTTCTTTTAACATGTTGATAAATTTGCAACAAAAAACTTATTTATTAAAATTTTAGAACATTATTAAATAGCCTACATTTATAGATTTAATTTGCATACTCTGCCCGTATTTCATAGGTTCTATTAACATGAAAAGTTTACTCTTGTTAATTAGTTTCAAAAGTAAATTTGTCTTTTAAAATACATATATGAGATGATATGGGAATAAATGAAATATTACTTACAATATATATATATATATATATATATATATATATAAAAATATATATATATATATATATATATATGTAAATGCAGTTCATGGAATAATCTATAAAAATATAAATGTTTTAGAAATAAACCCTCTATTATAAATAGTCACTATCACCGAGATATTTTTCTTCTATATTTATTTTTTCAGTATAGGATGGAAAACAGCATAAAGTATTTGATAAAAATTCCTAATTTTAATACTAAAACAAAGTAAATCGAAAGAAAGTGCTGAACTGTATATAAGTTTTTTTTAAAGTAACATGTAAATGTACAAAATTTATTATATGTAACAGTGGGAGAAATTCTAAAACGTAGATAACAGTATATTAAAAATCGTGTACATTTAATTTTGAAACATAAACGTTTAAATAAACGAAATATTAGACCTTTAATCTTGGAATGTTGTTACGTAAAACTGTAACTGAATTATACTAATAGAATGTTTACTAAAGAAAGTAAAAATTTAATAAACTACGTTTAAAACCATTGAAGAAATACACGTGTAGATGTGTGTGAAAATTTTGAGTAATACTAGTATATGACCAGTTGTGCTCGAAATGTAATTCATTAATAGCTATTTATTTAATGAATGGTCTGTATTGTATAAATAACACTTATGGTTTATAAAATCATAAAGCAAGCGAAGTGGAGCCATTAATTCATTTCATGTTAATTCATTTAATTTAATGTTTCATTTATAATATTACTTTTGTCTCTTTATTTAACTTGTAAATATTTCGTTGATTTAATCTCCTTTCTAAAAAGGATTTTAAAATATGCAACATATGGTCATAAAAAATCATACCATTATGTACGTTTCAAATGAAACAATTTTGTGAGATGATTTACATTATTATTATTGTTTTCCTAATCTAATACAACACAAAAATGCTAAAATCTAATGTATATTTAGTTTTAAAATCTATAAATTTACATATCGTGTAATATTTTTGGTATTATCTAAAAGTTTGACTGATTTCCTGTCCACCAAGTCAAAAAGCATGGAGCTCTCCATTCCGTATAATTAAACCACCTGTATTTCGTTATAGCACTTATTTGGCATGTCTAGTCCATTCATGATATAAATATTTACAGACCTACATTTTCGTTATGGTACAATATTAAATATTTTAATAAATTTGTAGTAATACACTTTAGTTTTCTTTAGATATGAATTGAATGGAAGTTGTATAACATTTATTTGTGACAATTTTATCTTTCTAAAATTAATTTTTAATTAAACAACAACTAAAGGTATCGTCATTGGTTGGGTTGAGATCAAAGCAAACATTTATGTAGGTACTTATCACAATAGCTTAAGTATTAAAGGATTACAGGGTATATTGTTTTAGTTGAGAACTGAATACCCAACCATAGAACACCTCATCAAAATTAATTCAGTTACCTGATTCAGGGAATTATTTGTTAGTTTAGTTTAGATGCGCTATTTACTCATTACATAGTTCAATTAAACTACTGCGTTGTAGCTCCAGTGGACTGTGTTATGTTCTGATGTAATCAGTAGTAATTAGTTTACACGTCAGTTAGCGTAGCTCCACATATTGAATGACAAAGAGGGAATAGAGTTACTACCGGAAAGTTACCATACACTATTTAATACCTCATTAGTAAGTAGTTACTCGTACTTTGGGTCATAACGTGAAATAAAGGTGAAAATGATCAAATATAACAGTATCCATAGCGTCCATGTAATAAGTCATGCAATGATACTGCCATATTGTAAATACAGTGTTCACATTACATAATAATAATATATTAATTATAAACTGAATTTACTAAAATCTTGTTTCAATCCTGAATTAATTAATTTCAATTGTGAATCATACGGCAAATGATTTACAATTTTATTTAATGAGATTGGGTTTCATATCACAGTATAATAAAAGTCTAAAGCACTAATTCAGAAAAAGATGATGTTGTAATAGTTAAAGGGACGTTCATATATCTCATATGTTAAAACGTCAAATATTTTCGAAGTTTGTTTAAAAACTTATTATTCTAAAATTTTATCTTTACCATTATGGTTACCCATAAAAACAAAGTAAAATTATTAATTTTAATTCATTGAGTAAATTTACTACAATGTCAAGGAATCTAAATTTATATGCTAAACTTCAGCTTCGTTGCGTAGTAATAATTGTTTAATATGTCCATTGATTGAACATGTGCTTGGTTTTTATCTTTACGATATCCCAGATACCTACGAAACATTAACATGTATGGCGACTTAGCGACTTGCATTCCGGACCATTGTTACAACCATGATAATAGTTCTGTACATGAGCAGGATCCATCCCTTCATTTCGGTAACTTAAATACATTTATAGTATATTAAGGCTTGCTTTGAAGGAAATATTTAGATCTAATATTCCGCTCAAATTACAGAAAACGTAATAACGAGCTAATGTACTTAAACATTTGGTAGCATTAATATTATTTTTTAATAAAGTAAGGTGTTTTCCCAGTTATAGTATAAATGAAAACATTTATGATTCGTTTCAGGTATTTGTGAAAATGACATACTATAATTGTACAAAAATGTTTAAGTTAGGATAAGTTTTTAAAATCTATTTTATGGTTAATATACTATTGAGGTATATTACGATATGCAGGAATATTCCGTAGAAAATGGTTTTAGTGAATGAACGATACTATTATTTAAGTCATAATGAGTCCAACAGACTATGATTTTTAATTTTATATTCAAAGCACTCAGACATTTTAAATAAACATAAATTATAGATTTTACCAGTTTCTTCTAATTGGAAACTAAATGCTTAATATATGATCAAACACTCCAATAAATGACAAATTTGTATATGTTTGACAAGACATATATTTTTATTTAAGTCTAAATTGTTTGAATTATTAATTTACTTTTATTTCAGTTATGTGGGTCTGACGATGTTTTCATTGAGCACGAAAGGCCTCACAAAAATGAAAATTTGTCATTTATTGGAGTGTTTGATCATATATTAAGCATAAATTATAGATAGTACGCACTAATTGCAAAGAAACACTACACAGTGTAGTTAACTCTCCACTGTATTTACACGTTCGCCACATGTTACAAAAACCGGGGCAAGTATCAAATGTACCACGTGACCACAGGGGAAGCTTGTAAATACAAAATAGTGTAATATAACTGACACGTGATACAGCTTAAAGCTTACATCAGTTAAGTGATTAGAGTGGTCCATTAGGTAATTAGAATCGTATGTAGCGAAAACTGACGAAAATAATATTGTCACAAAGGAAGATTAAAATCTGTTTCAAAATATTTAGAATTGACGTTAATAATGCAGGATAAAACGTATTTTAGGATTTCGAAGTTGTTATATCGCTTAATATTTGTACGAATTGAGAGAAAAATGAGAACATACGCGCAATCAGCATAATAGTCCATGAGCTCAATAACCAGTTTTGCTCTCTATAAGCGCACAAATTTTTTTATCGATAGAAGAATTATTGTTCCTAAAAAAAGATCGTTAAAAATGCTAATTTTGGCTAGGGTCAAATTGGAAATGCGTTACGAGAAATAAAAATATGGATGAAAAAATTTAAAACATGTTTTTTCTCGTATTATAGTTTTAATTTTTCATACATTCAAAATCGACCATCAGTCATTTAAAGATTAGTTACGTCATGGCTAGACTGAACATATTTACTTTAGGACCATTGGCTCTTGGCTCTTGGATTATAAAGGTATCACTTATAACATACTGTAATACATAATCTTACACACAGTCTTTGCACACATTAGACTTTAAGAGTATTGTGAATAATCAATCGTAAAGCTCTGCAAGGAAGGAAAAGTAAATCAGTTGTGTTTTACATGCGTATGATCTCCAAAGCTGCTTGTGTCTCACGTTGAGGTTAATGCTAACAACAGTTAGAGTTGACATGCTCGCATCAAAGACTCACAATCGACACTGCATCGAAAAAATGCTTACACAATTATTTTCTTCATGTGTTTCGGCCTCCCTGTGGAAAGGTATATTCATTCAATATAAATATCTGAATATTTATAAACCTATTCTGTATCTAAAAAACAATCAATATTCTGTGAAATTTTTGAAATTAGTACTTATTTAAAAGATGTCAATTAGTAGTAAAATGCCAAATATTTTATTAGTATTACGTTTGATCTAGAAATTAAAGTTTTCACAATTTGTATTACCATTTCTAATAAATATAATATTTTTAAATATTATTGTCTACAAATATCTAAAATTTAACTTTTATGCTTTAATGGTTCTTTAATATTTTATTAAATTTCTACATGGTCCAAATAGGGGAAAACATATATTCCATAAATATACAACTACGTGTTAAGTATTTCAATAAAATAAACATAATTCAGCCTTATGTAAACTCAATTTCATTTTAAAACTAACGTCCGTAATTGAACCGGAATTGCGTTTCAAATGTTTACCCACTTCTTTCAATTTTGTTCGATATTACTTCCTCTACCAACAAGAGTGGTTTAAATGTTGCCTCAGGCTAACAGTTTTCGTTACTCGTATGATGTCGCGAATACGTAGGAAATGCAATTAATGGAACTAGTTTTTGCAATCATTTGATAAATAAAAAGATATCAGGACATTGTTCATAATTTTTAAAATTATTGTGTTCTTTCATGTATAAAAACTTTTTAAATAATGTATGATCTTTTTTTTGTTTTTTGTCTTGCCACTTTCATATTGTATGATATTAACACTACCAAATAAAAAGCTCCTGGTGAAACTTAATTCGCAGTGCCTTCTTTGTCTCTAAAATTGGTAAAACAATCTTTATTTATCTTACGTGTAAAGGAACGTTTTGAGATTTAATGTCATCTGTGCAGTAATTTAAAAATGTTTTTTGTAAACTTCTCAGATGAGAAATCATTTCGAGAGTTTCATAATAAAATTAAATTTTAATACTGAAATAAACTAATAAGTACGAATGAAATAAAACTAATAACCAATTATACAAAATTCTGAATATTGCGATCAATGTACGTTAGGATCGACCGTATGGTATACTAATATTTGATACATAAAACTTTATATAAAAACGGGAAAGCTCATGGAAACTATTTTGTGCTTCTAATAATAGTTTCTATAGAATTATATAAACCTTCTACTAAACTCGAAATTTTTCTAGAATGAGAACAAAACTGTTACAATGATGGGTCTTAGAACATATAACAAATTAACTAAACTATATTACACATAACATTCCATACGTTGCTTTCTTATTTCTGTTTCACGGGTTCTTTTTAATTTGCTGGAGTAAATATAATAAATTGTGTTTTATTTTTATATTATAAACTATCCTATATACATACAGCACATTTATTTTTATAATATTATCTGGTAATAATACCACAATGACAAATGGAGTAAGGCTCAGTTCTTGTGGGCCTACAGCATAATGTATAATATGTGAGCCTCAGGAGATCTGTCATATTCAAAAAAATCTGTATTGCTATTATGGCATACATATCCACACCACCAAGGTGAAATTCACTTAAGAATATATTCCAAGTAATTTTAACACAATTTCCTAAAAGGTAAAATAATGGAAACAAACATAAATGTATTTTGGATAATTCATTTATGTAGATTTTGGAATAACTTCCTTAGATAAATGACAATTTTATTCTCAGTCTATTAAAGCCATTGAAAAAGCAAAGCAATAAAAATGCAATCTCTACTCTCCACTTCACAATGGGAACCATTTATCTTAACTGATAACGTAAATCCTGACCATAAGTATTCATTTTGTAAGATAACTGCGAAATAATAAAAAATAATCCTATAGCTTAAGCCAAAATATTATATTATTCATGACGTAATTCAGTTTCTTATTTTATAAGGCTCCCTCATCTTGTTACATAATTATGTTTGAATTTTATTAGATATTTTAAGATAGAACTGCACAAATTGTTTGGTGCTTGAATAAACATTTAATTTAAATTTAAGCTGGACTTGAATATATATATGGATATATATATATATATATATATATATATATATATATATAAAACTGAAATAATAAACAAATCTTTTAGCTCCAAAAACAATTATATATTTTCCTCAATAAAATATACAATATTTATAAAAAACTTATAAATATAGTAACAATACTGTCCAACTCAGTAGCTAATTTTGAAAAGGGTAAAACAAACTGTTTAGTGTTTAATAGTGCTTGTATTATATTTTATTTGCACACTAGTGTTTTTATGTACCAGTATTACTATTGTACTTGTATAAAATTTTTTACAATCGGACTAAAACACGTTAAAAACTTGTACTACCTTATAATGCTTACATGGTGGTTTCTCTGTGACTAAGTTAATACTTAGCATATTTAAAACTAAGTTTTACTTCGTTATATCAATTAATTATTTGGATGGATCAAATAATAAAAGGACAGTCAAGATAGAAATTTTAAATAAAACGGTAAGCCGTTTTGCTTGGTTGGACATGCACCAACATATTACTTTTTACTGTCTATACATATTGAATGTCATGAATT
Source organism: Homalodisca vitripennis (assembly GCF_021130785.1). Classification (NCBI taxonomy): domain Eukaryota; kingdom Metazoa; phylum Arthropoda; class Insecta; order Hemiptera; family Cicadellidae; genus Homalodisca; species Homalodisca vitripennis. The sequence continues at coordinate 56,316 of NW_025776322.1, forward strand.
TGAAGTCTATGGATGAAATAACTCTTGGAATATTTTTCCATATTTCGGGAAATCTAAATTTTTGTTCAATTAGTGAAGTTTCTTAGAAGTGTTCAAATAATAAAAGTCCTGGTGAACTGTTTTTGTTCTACTCTGTTTACACATCATTCGATTTTAAGCAATTGTTTTATAAATTTATGTATTCTGAAAGATTTTCTTTCCATCTTGCTTACCAGTAAGACCAATGTAAATGCTAACCATTCGTGTACATCGTGAAACGTAGTCTTTCTTCCTCGTGTAAGTGTTATTTTATTTTCAAGATGTAATGCGGACATTTAGACAGACAGACGGATAGAAAAGAAGCTTGTCCTGTCTGTCGTGTGATAGACTAAGACTTACTCTATTAAATGTAAATAATGATGATCCCAAGAACATTCACCTTATTTATTATTTTCACCAGAGGCTTTCAAGTCCCATATATTAATACTAAGACACAACCCCGTTACACTTCGGAATAGTACAGAATTTGCATGCAAATAACAAGACTGCAAAAAATTTAATGATTATAAATCTTATACTAGGGCTCTACGCGTAGAGTCAAATCTTTTTATGTACTGAGGTTTGTGCAACATGTAGTACCATTGAGACGTGAAATAATCTCTGCAAACAGTTTAACTTTGCAATGTTTGCAACTTCTTGGCAAGAATTAAAATTCATTTTATTCAGGGAATTAATGTAGTCGGCTTAACAAATGTCAAAGTAAATCCATTATTGATGAGACAGAGATACTCCTCCCACTCCAAGCGGCTCTCCAACACCAGAATACTTGGCAATGTAAAGTGTTAGAAACGTGAAGCCAATCCTCTTGTGTGCTATGCAATGTAAATTTGTGACTCCTCAGCGTCTACATACCTCTGTTGTTAAAGTATCTACATTAGGTTTTAATATACGAGTAAAAGTTTATAAACAGTACGCAACTTTTCTGTCGTTTAAAAACCTAATATTTGTCATTTATATTTGAGGAAAACCTGGATAACACATTTATTCCATTGAATATGAGGAAGCTTAATATTATGTGATAATTAATTTTAAAATATTGATTGATAACAAATGAAACTCATGAAAATCAATATATTTATATATTTTCAGTGTGTATAGTGTAAGGGAAATATTATGATTCCTTTATTAATAAAATATTTGAATATTTTTACTCTCACCTAAAAAAAGGGTATTTCTCACTCTGAAACATTATAATTGTAATAAAGTATTTGGATTTTTTTGTAAACTTTCTAAAACAAGCAAAGGGATTCTGAAACAATTTATATTGAAACAAATATTGTAATGCTTCCGTGGATGCTTTTTAATTGCAACGTAATTGTTTTTTTCGTAACACAACAGTGTACAGAATTAATACACGTATTACATGTGACGATTCCTTGACTGATTATTACTTAATGACGTTTTAATATAACTGTTCTACTGTATGCCCATATAAAGTTGAAAAGCAAATTATTTCAAGTGGAAATAATAATAAGTACAGTCAATTATAGTTAAATTAAATATCTACTAAAACTTGAGTAGTACATTAAGCCAAGAGTCCACAAATATTCTTCTAATATTTATTGTGCAAGTGTTTGTAAATATATAATCGTGTTATTGGTTATTCGCAATGCAAACAACACACTCAATTTGAATTTTGCATAATTTTCATTTATTTAAGTATACATAAATATTAGTAGACATAAAGTTATCATACCATCTCTTCACCAGGATGCAGCAAAACCATCATCCCACACCTTCTCACTTCATCCAGTGTGGTAATCTCTGTAAGCAATCATCAACCATCATTTCCTTGCCAACCATGAAGTAAGGTGCAATTACTCACAATTTGTACAATAATTGTATTAATGTTAGTGTTTAACTGATCCTCACAGCTTGATCGAAATATTATTACAATTAGGTTTGACAAGTTCAGTAAACATTAAAGTGTATTTTTACGGAATCCTAACATAATTTAGAGGTTTAAAACATCTAAAAAGCAAATGTATAAATATTAAGAACTGCTAAAAACCATACAATCAAACCTTTAATAACAATTATTTTTGTTACCTTTCAAGTGTTAATAGAAATATTTAAATCTCCAAATTAAATGCTTTGACAAAAAAAAAACTATTTGAAATATAATATTGAACTATTCCAGTAGATAAAGAGGTGATGATGTCCTCCGATGGCATTGTTTATCACAAGGAGAGCTCGGTATGTAGTTTTAGAAATAATGATCACTGCTGTTATTTCCAAGAATTGCGTTCAAATCCGTGAGTAACATCAAGTTTGACACTTCGCACAGTTAAAAATTGTATTTTCTATCACTTGGATAGCTATACAGCAATTTATAAATGAGGCATTCAAGAGGTAATTTAATACTGAACACTTTAACGCGCAAGCTGTTCTTTTTTTTCTTTGCTTAAAGAGGTGTTCTCTATTGACGAAGGTGCATTGTATTCCTTAAATATTACATAATTTGCTACACCATCAATATATAATTATTTGTTACATACAACTTGATACTTTATCGTAATCCTTATAGTGTAGCATTTAAGAAAAAAAATTAAAGACTCAACTGCATTATAATACTATGTTCATAAAACGTTTCCAAAAAGATATGATTTAATGAATAAGTTAAATCCTATTAAGGAACCATTTTATGTACAATTGTGTTATTCAAATAATCACTATAGAAATATTATATAGACAAGATTTTCTATTCCAAACAGTATTATATCACCTGTTAAACGCGTTACAAAGAGATAGAGTCAGAACGTATTGGACAGAGACAGTAACGGTAATGGGTCGACACGTATGGGAACAAATGTCGTCACAAACTAGGAACGTGGCCTGACTACTGAAATTCCTTACCTTAAAGGATTTTAAATTGTTCTTGTGACAAAGATAGTTTTCTGAAGTAAGTTTACACTTTCGTGTAAGAAGTTTTAAACTGAAGTTCCTTAAACGTATAACACATCTTTAAACACGAATGAAACAGTACATGGTAAAATATTGTTATATATATATATACAGGGTGTATATTATATCTGGAAAACACCCAAATATATCCTTTAATAATTTAAAATATAAATTTGAAACCTCTTACAATCGTGATAGAGATTGGGCATCTACTTTTGGAACAATGTTTTTGTTATGTCACACCAACGGGAGACGTCCTGCCGAGGGTATCGTGAATATTCTTAATGGAAGCCTATACCTTGTGATACATAATTTTAAAGGTAATAGCTTACTGAATTGAATGCCATAAACCGCATCTCAAAGGAATTTATTCTATCAGAAAATAGAGCATTTTTAGTATTGAAAATTTACTGATGTTCAACAATGTAATTTTAACATGGTTCTTGCCACACAAAATGTGTTACACTAATTTTTTAGCATTTTTTTAAATGTTCAATTAAAATTAAATAAACAATTTATTTTTAAGCTGGTTTCATTAGTACAAATTTACCAGTTTTTATTACAATGAATAAAACTTATGAGTCACTTTCTCTGATTACTTATGAATCTGTACTTGGTGTTTTCCAGTCAGCAGGAAGGTTTAAGAGACAAAGGTCACTAGCCTATGAGAAACATTATTGTGTTTATTAATCATCTGGTCTACAGGTTTCAGTTTGTTGAGCATGGAGCTTTCACTAGACGGGTCTAAGCTTGGGGAATTACAAATGGACAAAGGTCATATCATTCCTGTCGATTTAATCAGTGTCTCTGAAGCATTGCTGTCAACAAGTTATCTAATTACAGTAGTTCAGTTTTTATTTGGCATTTTAATGGAATTGTCTGAAAGAGAACGAAATTACTCTGTTGATGATGCGAGGATATGGCGATCGTCAAAGATCTTATCGGGAAGTTTGTAAATTTGTTTAATGACACTTTCCCAGAAAGGAATCCCATAAGTGTTTCAACAATATCAAAAACTATTGAGCGTTTTGAAATGACAGGGAGTGTACGTAATCGGCCAAAGTCGGGTAGGATACAATCTGCAACAGATGAAGAACATGCACTAGATGTTTTGCAAACATTTATTGAAGACCCACATACATCGCTCAGAAAAGCTGCACAGCAACATGATATGCACCCTATGTCTGTGAGTAAGATTTTGAAAATTAATAAATACAAACCATTTAAAGTTCATTTAGTCCAACAGTTAAGTGAGGATGATTTACGACAGAAGAGTTGAGTTTTGTGAACTTGTGATGCGCAAATGTGATGACAATAGAGATTTTCTGACCAACATACTATTTTCTGATGAGGCAACTTTTTTCCTAAATGGCAATTGTTAACAGGCACAATTTGCCGTACTGGGCTAGTGAAAAACCCAAAATTGGATTACTGAGTCCCATTCACAGCAACCACAAAAACTGAACGTATGGTGTGGAATTTTAGGTAACAAAAATTGTTGGACCCTTTTTCATCAATGGAAATTTAAATGCCGAACTTACTACAATATGCTCCAAAATGAAATAATCCCAGCTATTCAATATTGCATCAGGAGAATACTTTGATAATGTATGGTTTCAGCAGGATGGTGCTCCACCCCATTATGGGAGACAGGTAAGAGAGTATTTGGATTTAAGGTTTCCTCATAAATGGATTGGCCGAAGAGGAGAAATCGAATGGCCTCCAAGATCTCCGGATTTGTCACCAATCGATTATTTCCTATGGGGTCATTTTAAAATCCAATGTTTATAGAAGGAAAGCCTCATAATTTGGAAGACCTAAGAAACAGGACTATAGAGGAGAATTGCTTTGATAACTGAAGAAATGTTAGGCAACTCTGTCGAATCATTTTACACAAGATTGGCTCATTGTCAAACCGTAGAAGGAACACAGTTCGAACAATTGCTTTGACACCAAATGCAGGTTTAAAACGTTTGTTGTAAGACTTTTCTAACAGCATACATTATTTTTTATTTGTAATAAGAAATCAATAACATAAGTATTTCCATAATTGTACTGTAATAAAAACTGGCAAATTTTGTGCTAATAGAACCAGCTTAAAATGAAATTTTTGTTTTATTTAATTGAACATTTCAAAAAATGGTAAAAAAATTAGTGTAACACATTTTGTGGCAAGAACCATGTTAAAATTACATTGTTGAACATCAGTAAATTTTCAATACTAAAAATGCTCTATTTTCTGATAGAATAATTCCTTTGAGATGCGGTTTATGGCATTCAATTCAGTAAGCTATTACCTTTAAAATTATGTATCACAAGGTATAGGCTTCCATTAAGAATATTCACGATACCCTCGGCAGGACGTCCCCCGTTGGTGTGACATAACAAAACATTGTTCCAAAAAAGTAGATGCCCAATCTCTATCACGATTGTAAGAGGTTTCAAATTTATATGTTAAATTATTAAAGGATGTATTTGGGTGTTTCCAGACATAATATACACCCTGTATATATATAAATATATATATAATATATATATATTTTATTTTTGCAATGTGTTATGTTTTTCAAAGACAGAAGCCGATCTTTGTAAATTATGCACCATAATGTGTATTGGTTTGCATTCATTTACAAAACTTTTGTATGAGCGTTTGAACTTATCAGTTTAGGTTGATTTCAGTCTATAGATAGTAGTCAAAGTCTATCCATGGGGTTTTGCTGAGAGATATCGAGTATCTTTTCATTTTTCTTACAGGTAAATGTGGTGGTAATGATAAAATTCACAAAAATTACATATATAACCAATTTTAAGCGTACAGTCTTACAATATTTTAAAATGTAAATTCGTAGTTTTATGCTTAAAATTAACAAGGAAGTAATGTGATGAAAAGGTGTACTTTAAGTATTAAATGTTTGGTAACAATATTACATTCCTCTGCACTCTTTCTATGTAGTACCCTACGTAGCTCACATAAACTTTTATTATTAAAACACTGCTGTGAAATCTAACTTAAAAATAAAAATGTGAATTTATTAAATGTTTACAAGTAAAGAGTAATAGTTCATCATTCTGTAGACTTAAAAGTTATATATTGCTTCCGAAGCCTCAAGCTCTGACTAAATGTTACTATTGTGATGAATATTTTCAGGAATCTACTGTGATTTTTAAACCTGTAAGGTAGACGATAGCACATCTATGTTATGACAAAACATATGGTCAAAAATATGTAAAGGAAATAAAAACACAAAATGCAAAATTGTATATTAAAAATTATACTATTTATTTAAATATAAATATAATTCATACATTATTTTAGTACTTGTTATTTCTATAAACTTAATTTCATCTAAAGAGAACTACAGAACATATTATATATAAAGGATTATTTTTTAAGGTTGAATAAGAGAAAGGACACAAAGAAAGAGACTCTTCTTCGAACAAGAACGGTTGACGTTTCCAAGGCATTGACAAAGTTGACTGAAGTGGAAAGTGAGCAGAGACGATAAACGATTATGAGTCGGCATCGTTCTGCAGAACCGTGATTTAAAAACGTCCCATCACAAGAATAGGGAAATCCATGTTTTTTATCTTTTGACGCTGTAAACACAAAACAGTCGGCGAGTTTATTATTTTCTAACTCGACATTCATTTACAGCTACCAACAAATTAAATATAATAATGTTTGGTATTTCTTAATTTGTGATAGAAATTTTGTTCACAAATGGTACCTTTCAATGGCGTAGATGATAAAAAGTTTTACTGTGATAGCTTAAGATTATTATAGCTAGTCTCTCTATATAAAAATGAATGTTTTTGTGTTTGCCCTTTATAGAATCGTATACTATTTGACCGATCATGACGAAAATTTGTGACGAAGAAGGTTTCTACGCTATGTCTAATGATGTAACTCGCCTCCAGGTGGCGTTGCCAAAGATAATAGTTTTTAAAGCGCCTGCACGCACATTATAAACTGCAATTACGAGACAGTTACGAATATTTAATAGCCAAACAATATTTGAAGGCGTTAAGTTATGATGTATATTTGTTTTGAAGATAACATTCTGGTTGAACTTAAAGCTTGAGTGTTAGACCACTTTATAATAAAACACATGTACGTGTACAAAGGCTATAAACATATACAGATTTTCTTGATCGTGCCAACAAGGAAACACTACTTCGGCGTTGGAAATATAATTTACTTGAGCCAGAAGTGCACATGCACGGGCAACGCATACGAAAAACGTGCGAAGTCGCGGGAAACAGCTAGTATTTTAAAAATGATATGTAATAAGTAATAATATTTCTATAGTCGTGCATAACATATGTCATCAGTGGTAATGCTACATACCGTTTTCTACAACGCATGGAACGTAACAGGCTTCGTTGAGTTTGCATACAAAATTTACCTATAGTTAAAAAAGTATATAGCTAATGTCTTGAGAGTCTAGACCATATCCATGATAAAGTATCATAACAATGTTCTTAGTTTACTTATAAATATATTCTTTCGGCAAATTCCTTGTTGACGTCATAAACATTATAATAAATGTTCTCTATACTATATAACGGTACATGTACTATACCTTAAACTATAGATCTACAATTATAGATTCACATCTTCTTATGGAGATATATAAGCTTATTTCTTGGATTATTAAAATTTTTATTAGCGACAACGAAGCTTCTAACTTAAGAGGCTACCAAATTTCATTTATATTTCTATCTTATGGTCTATTCACACGATATCTTGAGAAGGAAGTGTTTTTTTACTTTAGAAATTGTATATGAAGCTTTATTTTTGTATAAACAACATCAAGGTTAATTATAGTGCCTGTGCTGCAATTTGTTCTAGAAATAAGAGCTTAATTACACTGTAAAGCCATTATACTATGATAGTAAGGAGAAAATTTCAGAATTTATAACTTTATAAACAAACTCAGTAAATTTATATGACATTTTTTACGATATAGCATGGTAACACTTGTATAAAACTTTAATCTTATATTTCCTTACATAATTTTCAAACCTCTAAAATAAATAGAATTTAAATAAATATGGTTTCTGCTCAGGTTATTCAAATTAGGAATGCGAATATATTTCTCTCAATATTTATTGCGTACCGTCACAGGATTTAATTTTTTACCGCCAAAACTTGGATTGTTTACTCCGGAAACTCATTCCAACTTCTACGTAAATCATAAACAACCATTTTAAATTCAACAAAATTGTGGTGAATTATATTATTAATTATGTAGGCTAATTCATGATCATCGTTGTTCAGCGTAATTGGAAATATACACAATATAGGCCTAACATAGATATAATTAAAATAGCTCAATATGTTGTTTTTTCTTAAATCTGCCACTAATGAATATTTAGACGGGATTGTATAAGTAGATACACAATTTAAATCACGCATATAACACTAGCAGTGGACAGTAAATAATCACTGAATTAGGTTCAAAAGTTTATCCTCAGTAAATAACAAACGGTATATACGTTTTTCTAAATAAAGTCATATTTTTGTTATTGCCCCCATGGAAAAATTTCAACACTACTACACCAAAACATTTTATACATCTCGTCTTTTGGAAAGGATAACTGTCCCACCGAAAACCCAAAAGGATTTAAATTTGGTATAATATTTTATATTACAAATATAAGTTTGTTGACTAACTTGGTAAATGTAAATAACATAACATATTTTTTTAGTTATAGAATTTATTATTTCTACAATAAATTATATTCAAATGGTTTACTGTCACAAAACTCTCTCCACAACTCCTATATCTCAGCATTAAAGACACATTTATTTATAAAAACTAATGTATATCGTTCGCTGACACCATTCGTAGATATACGTTAAATGTTCTATTCGGTGATTGTATAGAGATTTATTTTGGGAATGCTCTTATTAGGTTCTATTCTACCCCACCCTCTCCAATAATTTAACACCAAAAGTCATTATCTTAAAAAAAACTGTATTAGAAAACTGTTAGAGAGCCTTAAAACTAATGTATAAAATCATAATAAAATGCTTTACTGAGGCTTCTACTAAACGCCTGGAGTACTATACTAACCGCACATCTTCAAGAATAAAAATATATAAATGAACAATAAACACACACATACACGCGCGCCCGGGCGTGTGTGTATCTCTAAAATTTCTTTTTCAAATATTCGGGGTTTTTCATATAGTTTTTGTGATGAAGAACGAACAAGATAATAATTAGTTTCATTAGTTCAGACATTAAACTAAATCTGGTTACTGGTGGAAAAATTGCTATTTTACTTGTGGCTGGTTTAAACAAAATGAACTAGGTCTTAAATAAACAAGTTTATATTGTTTATTTATAGAACCAGACAGTTTAACAGCAGCGAAATAAACGATGGACACGTACAGCAGAAGTTAATACTCGACATTATGTGACTGGGTGCTAAACCCTCACGCAATGTTAAGCTTCTGTTGTGAGAGTAAATCTGGGCGGGAATGATTGATGTTGCCTGATTTGTAGTAATGACATGACGTTAAGCCTAACGTTTACCAGTAATCTGTTTGGTAATGGTTCCCGCTTCAACTGATTGTTAATCATCATAACAGTGACCTTTCAGTCAGAACTAATTACTTCAGTAACGTTTTTTTTCCAAAATAATAATACACTTCTTAACCTGGTTTCTACAAAGCGACAACGCATTAAATTATTTAAAACCAACATTTTTCTAACTAAATATTTCGTATAATTTATAATTATATGTACTATAAAATGAGATTTGTAAAGTCTTACGTGCGAAGACTAACATCTAGTACTATTTTACATGGTATTGACGTATTTACTAAACTCTGTCTTACATATGTACGTCTAGAAAGGATTCGCATGTAAAGGAAAACTATTTTCAGATTTATTAAACGTTCTAGGGTCACCTTAATTAAAAAAAAAACCAGCCAAAATTACTAGCTTTCATCAAACGGTTACAATATTTTGCATTGACATAACAACAATTGGTTATGTGCAACGACATTCTAAACATACAAAATTGTACTAAAAAGGTCAAATGTAAATTTATCCACCATAATTGATTGAACTGAAACAAAATATTAATGTAATAAAAAGAATAACAACATGGTTATATCCATATTAATTATCGCTTTGCATCGAATAGTCGTATGCACAACGCTGTCCAATAATTTAATAAAACTGAGTATTTGTTTGTGCTTTACACAAATAATTAAAAGAAGTGGTTCTTTGAAAGTTCAAGATGTCTGATGTATTATTCGTGAAGGAATATTTATGAGGAATAAGATTGGTGTTAAGGCCACACCCTGTGAAGATCCCATGTTACATGCCCTATGAGGAGATATAACAGGAACAGTCTTATGTCACGTAGGGGAGCCTGGCTTTGTTAGACACCACTTTTTGGTGTACCCAGTGTAAGTAAAATTGGAATGTATATTCCATCCTGAAGTGAACCCTGCTTGATCACAGTGGCCTACAGAGGTGACATTTAATTAATAAATTCACGTCTAATTTATTGTTTCTTGTTCCTTTGGAGTATTTATTTTATTTTTAGTAATGTTTTCAAAACAAATACCTGCGATTTAGTTTAAAACGTTCTGAAGTATTCAAATTCCCGGTACTATAATTACTCAATTGTCATACTTGCGTTTAGAATATGCAATTTGATCTTTTCAATCGCTATCAAGCACAAGAAGACGTACATGACGAAACCGATTCTTGAAAGTGGTCAACTTGAAATTCTAAATTTAAATTTAGGCGAAAACAGTCATTGTTACTTGTCTCATAGCAGCCTTCGGTCAAGTCCGTAGGTACTCGCTTTTGAGTCAAGTGAAAAACAGGCACACATACAGACAGAAAAATATACAAATAGACACACAGAACGATATTCAAACGTATAAACAGAATAATATTGTTATAAAACCCTTAATAATACTTTAGCAAAATATACAAAAGTTACTTTTATTACTCTCGTGATTACATTCTGTGCTATAGGCTTTGTGCTCGCTCAGCCATATGCTATGTCTATAGGTAACGTAGTCGATCTTTATCCGTCTATGTAAAAATTAACTCATACAGCAGATTATTGATATATTTGATATATTATAACGAAAGTAAATGAATTATACTTAACGTAAGTTGTACTTTACAATAGTAAATAAGTATATTTTATATTTTATTTATATATTTTAAGTATGTATATTTTATTTATCAGCAGAAAAGGAAAAAATTATTATAATAGCACTTTACAAATGTTAGACAGAAAGTATATTTAAAAAGCCTAAGGTCTATGATTATTAATCGAAGTTGTATTTTCTAGGTATACATTTTCTTAATCGGCGCTAAAGATAAACTTACCTATGGCACTGGAAATAACTTAGACACACAGTGAATTTAAATAGACGTGTTTTTACCAAAATAGGTTTTCGAGTCTTATATATATTTCTTTTATACATTAAAACCTAAAATAGAACCAGACAAAATTTTATTTCTCTTTTTAATGTCTCAACCATGGATATTCAAACTTTTTTTACCTGATATGCCTACTTCTGTTTAAAACATCGTATGGACCCATCATATTACATCATAAATGCGTTCATACATAATAAAAGCTACGACCTTTTAGTTTTTTTTAAATTTTGGGTGGAGCCATCGGTAACTATTAGTAATAAATAATATTGAAAAAGCTGAATTAAAGTTGATAGATTTCGTGAAAAATTCAGTACATATATTTGACATTATAATTAATTCATTATTGTATTTTATATCTCACAATATTATATTTCTGAGTGGTATGGTTAAAAATAATTTAAGTGAAGTATTCATCAAACCGTGAATTGTAGCTGTGGGAGTGTTTTTTTAATTCGTATAATTTTAAAGCATCCAAATATTAATTTATTTCAAGTAACATATAAGTAACACAGTTCTACTCGTATATCGAAGCACAACACAGTTTCTTCTCTGCTCGAGTCACAAAGCGGATTTTGTTAGAAGATTGATACTGTCGTCAAAGACGTCTTGTAATAACAAACACAGTATCCTCTTTATACATGTTATCGATTGATAAATATTAAAACTGTTTCGATTCTTGGCATTCAGGTCATGCAAAATGTAACCTAAGTTGAATATTATTCCAGGCTCAAATGAAAAAAATTAATAAGTTCACGACCATACACGGTATCCAACACGTACCTAGATATTTTTCTTCTGTAAGTACTGCAATAGAGTAAGTCCATTCTTATACAATGGCATCTGAACTCCAGACCCATGATCTTCAAATGATTGCTAGTATAAGTCAATGTGTAAATATGATGACAATATTTTGTAGGTCTCACACATGATTTCGTACGCTTAATTTCATGAAATTACGCTTAGTATCTCCCTAGGATTTCCACACTTACTATTAAAAACATATATAGCTACATTTTCCCATTCGGAAGACAGTCCGATACATAATAACTATCCTATTAGGAACAGTTTCTCCTAGTCTTACTCTAAAGAGAACTAAGGATGTATATTTTCTGCAACCACTTTATGGTTGTGTATTTTCAATGTGCATTTTAATTAGGGTCCTTTTTGTTCTCAAATAATCTAACACACTTAACTTCCACTGAGAAAATATAAGGTTGTTTCAAAATATAGTTTTTACTCCACATACCATACTACAATCACAATATACAATATATAATATACCATGATTTGTTTATTCATTATTTTAATACATAAATGTCTAAATAAATAAATAATATTGTTAGTGGTTATGGGATAAATACTGTCAGCTGACCGGACTAAATATTACTTAATTCACATTATTTATTACGTCACATTCAGTAATTACTTATGGTAATAAGTGATAATTAATAGTATTGAATATATTATGGTGGGGAAATGTGTGAGAGCTACGTATCAAAATTGGGTATTAAAACTCACTTCTTAATTGATTTATAATATAAGCAACATAAACCTCTTTGAAAATTCATTTTTAATACTCATGATTTATATCTTATAAGTAAATAACAATTACAAACTTGGCTGAATTTTTAAAAGGGAGTCGGTTGTCAAAAAATCTAAAAAAAACAAAAAGAATTTTATTTGCTTTTTTAATCTTTAGACTCTCCTGTTTAATTTGGTGCAATTTTATTCAAGTCTGCCAACAATATCACACCCAAGTATAATATTATGTAAATGGCTTCAGCATATTTTAGCTATGTATATGCAATCTTTAAAAGAGTTTTCTGAAAATTCTTGTTTTTCTTTGTTTAGGAACACGTTTCTCTAGAACCACTCAACATATTTGGATATTTTTTTAAAATTTTGTTCCACGTAATTAGAGCAATTTTTATAGCACAGACAATTGTTGTATGTAGTCTAATAATAATTTAATAAAAAGTTATTTATTAAAGAATAGATAAAAATTTACTTTTATAAAAAAAATTTTTAATATTTAAATTTATGCTATGGCAATTTGCTGTGCTATAAATGTAGATAATAAATAGCAGATTGAAATAAAATAAAACCTTACCTTCATACCAAATCCCCTTTTTTTATTATTAATTTGAAATATGTAAATATTTACGAAGGTATACTTGTTATACATCAATATATTCACACAATTGATGAAATAAAAAACCAAATATTAAAAAGACTGATAACAGCGACTAAAACCATAATATTATAATCTTTTCCTTTTCCTCTGGTTATTTCGTTATTAATTAAATTCCCAACAAGGAAACCGTTTTGTAACTCTCGGTCCCAAATTGTGGGACACGTGCGGAACCAGCAAACTCACCACAGCAAAGTACGAGATGACGTCACGCACGTGTTACTACTGAGTCTTGTTACTTTGTTACTACAGTGGTCCCTGTCACCCGTTTGTTATGTTATGTTAAGTTATGTCGGCGGTAATCTTTACACTGGTAACTTTTACTCTATAGAATGTTGCATATTATTTCTTCTAAAATAAGGATTTAGCAAAGATAGCAAGTTTAATACAAAGAAATGAAATGCTATTCAAATGAATCTTAAAGAATGAATTCTTAGATCACTTTTGTTATTTTATTCTTAGTTTCCTTAAGTTACAGTATTCTACGGTAAGGTCAGAATAGTATTATATTGAACATCATTTATGAACGTCATTTTTGAAATGAATATTAATTTTAATATAAATTACCGAAAGAATATTTCTCATTATTACGATCTTACAGACCTTCAAATTAAACCGGATAGTACTATGTGAAATATCGTTTATGGAATGCTTGGCTGTAATTATTGAGAGATCTAATAAATAGTTTGCAGGCCATTCATTTTTGTCAGTGTCCAAGATTTCTACTGAATAAGTTACAATCAAAATATGAATAAGATACAAATATGAACATAGAAATCCAAATATAAACATACATACACATGTCACGTAACAAGCTTCACTTGAGTTGCATAATTTCGCGTCCACAGCCGATGTCATTAGGCTAAAAAATGTTTCTATGTCGATAGTGTTTTCAATTGGATATCTAACGAGATATCTAAGGGATAGTTAATTTAATATGTGTTACTTTTTCATATTTCAAGATATCATATAATTGTACAAAGTTTGTTTTTAATTTTATTTGTTCTGTGATTTTCTTCCTTCCATCATGGTTATTCATAATCCAACATCAAAGACTCTTGTGATATGCACCATCATCAATCTCCATGTTGGCTATGTAAAAATAGGTTTCATCCAACATTTCAATGCTATAGGTAAATTATTTTTCGAGATATCATGCAGATAGTCAAACACACATAAGGATATTTTTCCAGCCCCTCAAAAGATAGGATTCGCTAACGCTCAGCCAGTGAGAAATACTGTAACACCCTGATTCACCAGATGACCTATTTCTCTATTGTACAGGATACGTTTTGAATATCCTGATTAGGTCTTTATTCCTATAGTATTAGGTACATACCCGCTCATTACAATGATGTTAGCTGAACCGAAGTCTTCAGTTTTAAAGAAGACACATCACTTTAGCATATTAATTAAGTGTAATGCAGATGTACACAAAGGGAATACAGGAGTATTTATGTGTAGAAGCTACACATGCATATTCACTTGTTGGATCAGTGGTGTTTATATGATACATGTAGTCACACGTGGTTTACGTTTATATTGTAACACAAGTGTAAGGAATACCAAAGAATTCAGTGATGCAAGTGAATGAACAACTTATTTAATTTTAAATATTTTCCGCTATATCACACAATCATGTGAACTCAAAACCAAATTATTATTATAATTTCCATTTCATGATTATCTTAACTCTAATGACTATTTTTTGGACAAGGGTAAATATTAAGAAATAGCACAGACGCACAAGCAGACGGACTGTCCTTTTACTTCGTAATTCTAAAATCAATAAATCTCTTCCCTGTAACTAAATGAATCTATGTATGACATTTTAAGCGTCTATGTAATTTTAACAGGAGTCAACGCACAGGCGGACATATAGACTAACAACTATTTCCAATGGACTGCAAAATAAATAGCGTTAGTCCTAAGGCCAGGTTAAAACCCATGTCCTAAATATATGCTTTTGACCTTAGAATCACGAGTAAAATATGTGACAGTGTCCGTTTTCAGATGCTGCATTAAGAGGAAGTTGAACCAGAGTTTAACTCAACATTCTCATGAATTCAATTGTTTTCTTCACCATTCTAAGAGATCTTGCTCAAATCATCGTAGTGTAGTAAATTATGCACACGATAAGACAATTAAATTAGATGTCTCTCGTGCCAAACGACGTAGAGTTCCTTTAGAGCTTCTTTGTTGCCAGCCTTTAAGGTCCATCTTCGCTTATTACAGTATGTCAAAAAAAAATTCTCCCATTACGGACACCAATAGTAGTAAAGAAATGGTTTTTGTCGTTGTTCAGATATTGTTAGACATACGCCTAAGGCGGGTTATAATCTTAAATATAGTATTTTGTCACCCCCTCGATTGTTTTAATATTTAGTACTGATCGTTGCTGCAAACAAAAACAGATATATAGAAACGGATTTTAAGGTAAAACTATGAATTTAAGAAACTTCTGAAAGAAACTGCTAACGTGAACATCTCAGTTACACGTAAGGAAACATTTATTGAAGTATCTAATATTCGTCATATAGAGTGTGAAATAGAAGTCATCATGACTGTGTGTTAAGGACTGGAGGGTAATAATTCATCAAAATTTAAAGGCACATTTTGTATATTTTGGTAACATTGGAAATTGGTACATAAATGGGTTTACTTACTATTTAAATAACCAATTTATTAAAACACATATTTACGAAATTCAAAACTAACAACCACCTGTTTCTGATTCTCTAACTTTCTGTGTACCTTGGTAGTTATTACGAGGGCTATCAGGAATGTAGATTACGTTTAGCTCTGTAGCCGCCGGTGCATTACTATCGCTGCCATTTTGATGTCAGGGCGTTTTTCTGTTCAGTGGCTATCCAGCCATTCTAGTGAGTGGTAACTGTCGCTCTTTGTCGTTTAACATTATTAGTTTAAATATGCAACGGATTTGAAAACCCCGTGAGTTGTGAAGTATTTTCTAAAATACGATTTTTGTTGGCTAAGCACAATAAACCAATTGCATTTATCGCCAACTGTCAAGTGAATAGCCAAAGAATGTGACTGTTTAAATTGTCTCTAAAATCAGAGAAGATTGAAGAAGATCGCCGATTCAAAGTCACAGAGTTCTTAATTAGGTCTCATAAATTTCAACGAATTCGTTAAAAGACATTTTTACGGCGAAGTTAGGTTATCTGTAGTTTTGTGCATGATGGGTACCAAAAATCTTAATAAAAACCCACACATGGTAATGTTGGTTTTATTCAGTGAACCAGAGTAAGTATATCCTTTCTAATTCAAGAAATTGGCATCCATAAATGCATAAGTGCAGATTTATCTTTACAGATTACTAAAATCAAGAACGATGAATTGTGCTCCCCATTATCAATACTCATTACAATAACAACTGGTCGTATAAACAAGCATTAGCACCATCACAATAATTACCATCATTTGTCCTATTGGTAAGCATTACTTGCCGAAAGCAAACAATTGATCAAATAACCATCATGTCTAATAATAAACAACAACAATATTCCATATTTAAATCCATATGTTTTAGATGTATATGATAGCGTAAAAATTCATGCGAAACATCGTTGAAAATCTAAAATATTATTTTAATTTAAAATACGCAGTGAATTAAATCAATAATATAGCAGTTATTTGTATTTATGGTAATAATTAAGTGGATACAAATATTCATGGATAAATAAGTGTTATGGTATGGAAGCCTTCTTCAGCTCTTATTACCTCATTTATATTTTTCAAAGAATACAAATATGTTAATGTTAAGTATTTCCATTGCCTCGTTAGATTATTATTTATCTACCACGATTAAAATCTTAAGAGCTAATAAAAACAATTAAGTGCCTAAGACATAGACCCTTAGATCACTGGTATGAATGGGCAAAAAAAGATGTTCAAGAATAGACCCCTGAGGCCACACTCCTTGACGATATTTTAGGACTAGTATTGTTCCACAAACACTTCATCTCAAGATATGGTATAAAGAAAACTGACGGAACTTAAAAACACATATTTATATATAAAATGTCTATTAATATGTTACTACTTTAATCACAGTTATTATTTTACATAGTACTTCAAAAAGCAGTTTTCAAAAGATACAAAAGATACGAAGATTTTATACTATATACTATATATAGATAGTTAATACTATTAGGGAAATCTAATTCTTATAAAGTAATAATGTAAATCAAGAGGAAGCTACGTATAAGACAGGATTGAAATAAGATCTGACTGGTATAGCTGAGTTTTATATGACTTCATACTATCTATGTTCTATACGAATATATGTACATGATAAGCAAATAAATAAAATACAATATTAAATTCATTTCATATTCTGTCTGTTTATTCAATTTCACAGTTGAAAGATACAGTACATAATGGCATTTACACATAATGTAATTTTGTACGTATTATCAAATTTTTAATATAAAAAATAGCCCAGGAAAATATAAATTACACTTCATAAACATAACAGGTTCCACAATTTATGAATGTTCAACTTCTTTTTTAATGTAAATTGTCAATTATTTTCTGCAAACGTTAGTTACATTTAGTGTTAAGAGTCCGAATTCTTGAGTTTTGAAAAAATGTTCTTCATAACCAAAAGAAAACGGGAAACTATTTTTAATCCAATATTGTTTCATTAGATATGGATATGGATGAAGACGTTTGAAATAATTTATAGTACATATACCAAATGCAAATGTGGTATTTTGATGCTTAATGTAGCATTATATTTCGTGGTTAACGTCTAAAACGACTGCTATGTAAAAAAGTTTAATCCTTGTTAACCAATGTAGTAGTATGAGGCGTATTAGGCTTCGATTTCATAAAAAATTCAAAAACTATTTCAGTTTTTTATTGCACTGTGGACAGATAGACAGACAGATACTTATTTAAAATGTTATAATTGGAGGCAGATAAAACAGACGTTACAAAAAGAATCATAAAATTAATAACTAAGGCTAATAAAATAATATTACACTCATTAACGAGCATTTAAATATCAACCATATGTAAAATATTGTTCAGAACAACTAAAATATGAATTAAAATTCCGTTTGCTTAGAGACAGACACACTCCTTTATAATCTATCAACACGATTAGCTGCATTTTTCGTAGAAAGTGTAATTTCCAATTATCTGGCCTGGAGGTTATATTGACATTGGAATACACAACAAAAGCACGAACAGGATTGTGACTGAAGACAACTAATGCAACTTTGTAGCTTAAAAAACAAAAACAAACGTTAGGATTACCACCTTAGTTGGTAGATCATTCTGATAGATTTCCTTTTTGTTTTTGTTATTTCCCTTAGCAGTATTTATTATTGTAACACCTGTTGTTATATTAATTATTTTTGCGTTATATATTTAAAAATTACACACTGTTAAGATTAATAAACCCCCCTTTTAGTTTAAATATGTTAAATACTGTGGTGAAAGCCATATGATTTAGAAGTTATATTTCAGCAGCTCTTTTTTGACCTAATAATTATATATTACCAGATTTGTTATGTATTTATATACTAAATGTGAGGAGATTTATTATTTTTCACTTTAATTGTAAGAATAACAACCCCCTACGACATTTTTTTTACATATATAATAATATTTACTTTCTTATCAATGCAACATTCTTACTTTTTAAAAATGGTTGTCAGCGACAGGTACGATGGGCTATTTGAGGCCGATATATATAAACCACAAAGAAATAAATAAATATAAACGTTCATTTAAATATATCGGGTGGACACACGAAATACATAGAATCAGAAATTGGCCTTTTCTACTAACTTGAAAGGATTTAATAATGCTCATCTAATTAGTTAGGTATTTTATTTATATTTTGATCTATCCAGGAAAATTACTAATTATACTTACGATAAATAAAAAATTTTTCCCAAATATTGAATGTGTGGAATGGGATTTTAATGTTCCCAATGATAATTTCGCACTTGTAAACAACGGGTCATATACAGATCGTGATACAAAAACAATCTGATGATTGCATTGTCCCATGAACGATTTACCTGACCTGGCATCACACGCCGCAGGGAGCAATATTGTACCGGGTACTCTAGGGAAGTTATAGCATGACCGGTGGGATGCGCGTGAGGAGTGGAGGAGTTGAGCGCGTGGGGGCACAATCTAAAGTAGGGGAGTGAATACGGTGCTACTAACCCTGAGAGTTTTCGGCTCCCGGCTCATAGTGGTGGCGGGAGCCGAATATTGTAGTGTTTGCCAACACATCTAGACCCTTATGTTCTTACCACGGTGGTCTTTTATGATGAGCAATTTAGTATAGGAGACCTTGAGAATATTTGAACATTTCTAGACTCTTTTGAAGTTACGGCGACGGACTTTTATGATGGGGAATTCAATACAGGAAATCTTGGAAATATTGGGACCGGATGTACGTGATCTTAACAATGACTATGTTCTGCCGAAATTGTGTTCATAGCTCACCCTTCTTAATGAGTTCGCAGTAGAGATACCTGGTGGTAAGAAAGGGTTATCATAAATTGGGAAAGGGTAGGAATTTATAATATTCTTGATCTCCAACGACGACAACAGTTCAGAATTGTAATTGTTACACTTTGTTAACCATTAAAATTCAATTTATCATATACTAACCGTGTAAGCTTCAGGATTTACGATAGTAGATACAATTATACGCTACAAAATTTTCAACTGACATAGCCTAGCTGCTAAATTAAAAATTAATATAAAACTGGTTAAACTAATTTGTTAATATGCACAGTAGAATAAGAAAAAACTCAGTTTTATCTACCAACTTGTATCAGGTTAATTTAATGATGTATACTTAAAATAACAATAACGCCAACGATCCACACGCAATAGTTAACATAACAAAACCCCGTTGTCGATGAAAATTATTTATTGTTCTACACCCAAATCAAAATTGTCCAGATTACTTTTAGTATGTTTGCGTTTTCTTACTTAGTTGAGCGTACTAAAAGAATTGCCAATTGGACTTATTTGTTTTCCTCCTTCAAAAATTCGTCTCAGCGTACTTTCAGAAATTCCAGTTGCCTCTACGACACGCTGTTGAACCTTCTTCAAATTTATAAGTGTGTTGGTTTCTGCTTCCCGTTTCATAAAATGGGAAGCACTTCTCTTGCTTGGCCGTGTATAACCTTTCTACCTCCAATTTTACTTTTTACATTATGATCCATCTCAAACTCTTTACTTAAAACGTAATGAACACAACGCAATTAATTCACAAATTGTATTACAACTCGTGAATTGGCACAAGCGAATGTTTTTTGGGCGGCACGTATAGAAGACTGGAGACCGAAGTTCACAAGGCTAAATACGGCAACAGACTGAGCCGCTCCACCCCCCACCACCTTAGTTCCGTCTTTGCCTACGGCGCATCTCGAAGTCACCGGTCATGCTATAAATTCTCTACTATACTACAGATAGTACATATTACACTTGCCCTCCCTTGTGCAGTCAGGGAATACTTACAGCTGTGTATTGATTATAATTATTAGCTTTTAACAATTAAGCTAATGTTTATAATATCAAGACATAATTATTTTATACTAATAAATTACACAAAATCTCTATAACACCAAAACTCTTATTTAAAAAATTATTTTATAATACTGCTAAACGATTACATTCAATAATGCTCATAAAAATTTTTAACTTTATAAAATATAAGTATATATATTTTTTCTATCAAGATGTATAAACGATGGTCTTTTTTCAGATTTAAATCACCTAATTTTGGTGCATTACATAAATGGTGTATTTAAATTATTTTACTCAACCTAACCATATTATTTGGTAGATAACATTAAAACAAAATTGTTAATGAAGTTAACATTAACCGCTATAAACTTATGAACTGACTGTGTTTTATTTAGTTTACACTTTTGTTTTTTATTAAATAATATTATAGTAATTTAAACTTTACACACATTGTAGGTTAAATAAGACATGTGTTTTACAAAATGTAAAAAATATCATTTCAGGTTTCAATATAGCAGCAATAAAAAGTGTTCGAACTGTAATAACTCAAAAATGTTAGATATAATTAAAACTAGATTAGGAAAAATTATAATATATGGATCACTATGTTTATTTTATTTCACTTTGACAAACAAGAACGTGGTAAAATATGGATACAAAACCCTCTATCTATAATTTAAAAGCAGTAATTGTGCATTAACAAGTTGTCGTGGTCGTTTTAAGTGCAGATTAGTATTTAACTGATTATTGCATTTAAAAGCTGTAAATATTCCCTCATTGCTGTCATTTCGAACAGTCCATGTTTTACCATGATAGACATTGTAATATAATTTGTAGTTTTTTTTGCATTATACTTTACGACCTAAAGGTTGAAATCGCAGATGATATTTTTGTGGATCATTTAAAACAGGACTTCTTTTGCACGAATAAGTTTACCAAGGGCAATTTAGGTTATTTGATATCATTATATGTTACAAAATTGCATAAATCAATATGACATTTTGAAGATTGGAATCCACCTCCTGCCTCAGGTATTAAAACGTAGTACAATAGCACAAGGTGCGGTAACGTAGTGTTATAGATTTTGTAACGTATAACGATGACAAATGTCCTAAATTCTATTATCCTTTCAAATGATCCATCATCAGTGACAACAGGCTAATAGACAAAAGGTTTGACATTTTAATTTGATAATTTCTTTAGTGCAAAGATACATTTTTTAAGAAATAAAAGACAGACGAACTATTTTGATCTTACAAATCATATGGTGAAGTTTTATCCAATAATTTATGGATAACCTGTTGACATTTCTAAGTGTTACTTCGAAAAAGCCCATACTAGTGGACACGCCTAGATTTTTTGCATTTTTAATTAATTAAGATTTTAGCATAAGAAATGTGTGATTCAATTTGCGGCATAAAAACAGTTGCTAGAAGCCATCGTTCCTAAAATCATTCTGAGTTTCTGTGGTTTAAAGTTGATTAAAGTTAAATTAATTTATTATCGCATAGCATTTTGCTGTGCCTATAAAACGATTCCTCCAATTCCTGGTTAATTACAATCAATTAACACAAATAGATGTTTGCTTTAAGAGTAATCATAATGTTAAAATCCTGTCCAAGTCCGCATAAATAGAATTACAATTAGGTAAAAATTATTCCATCGTCTATTGAAAGAAAAAGTTACTGTTTAAACGATCGTTATGCAACATTTAGTACGTAACATTTGCTTTATAATGAATACACTCAAATAAACTAATGTTATCATCAATAATTATGAAGATAGTAATAGATAATGCAAGTATTGCCTCAGCGTAAAAATGATTAAACGTCAGAAATTCAAAGTGATCTCACATAAGTACAATATTTTTATTCAATATTTATTAGAGGATGTTACTCTTTCAATTTGAAGGAAAGCTTGGTAACGAGTTCACTGAATTTGGAACTACTAAGAAACGATAACCTGTGCAATCAAAACGAGGACGGTTTTGTTGCAAGTAATAAATAAATTAATACAATTGAAAAATTTAGTTTCTTATTAAAATGTCCCACATGCTTGATATGAGCTGCTTAATTTCAAAACAGTAAACAGAACTCATACACATTGAGAAAATCACACATAACAAATACTATCTAGTCACAAGAACTTCCAGCAAGAAAATTCTCCTGACCTGATTCTCACAAGAAGTGTGGTCTTGAGTAGTCTTTTTGTTAGTACATCACCTCTATTAGGTTCCTTAGCAAAAAATTTAGGTTTAAAATAAAACCCATACGAATACATTTATGAATGATCTTTTGGACAAAACATTAAATTAAAAAATGTAAATTATAAAGGTCAATATTTAGATTATATTTCGTTTACATTATAGATTATTTAAATATATTTTAATAAAAAAATTACTAAAATTTAAATAATTAGAATCAACTTTATGTAAACAATTTGTTTTATTAAAATTCAGAAAAATTTTGAATATTAATAACTAAGTTTGAAATATTTTCTATATATTTTCAAAAACATACATTATTGTTATTAACAATATATCTCTGTAATAAATATTGGACAGTATCAGAAGCGAATTTTCCGAAAAAGACGACTACGAATACAATTTATTTACTAGTTTTGCTAGTTATTGATAATAATGTAAATATATAAAAAATTACTTCGTTATCACAACCTTCTTCTCTTTAAATGTAAAATGGCTGGTTAATGAAGGTTAGATAAAATGCTTAGCAGTAAAATGTGCAACACTTTAAATACAAAAAATTCAATATCTTTGTTGTTACAAACAAGCACGCACATTAACTGTGTCTACCACATACAGGTACATTGATGAAGTTTCCATGAAAATGATTGACATCAATAATCAAATAATAATTGATTAAAATATAATATAAGTGAAAGAAAGAAATATCTCTAAAAAAACTCTAGAATTTAAAAAATCTGTAAAAAAAAAAATAATTAAGGCAAGTAAAATGGTACAAGCCCTAGTTTAAGATTCATTATGGAGGTTTAATACATTCCTGATTACTACCTGAAGGATTGATATCTATTCAAATATTGATTTGTATAAGTAGTACCTTAGGCCTTAGGGGTTACTAATCTTATTATACACTTACTTAATGTCATATTTATGTGACATTAGTTGTTTCTTTAGTCGGGAGATTTGGACATTTAATTTCTCTTTTATTAAATTATTATATGAACGTTTCGTTGATATTAATTCCTAGTTTCATTTAAATAAGCACTAAGTTAAAATATGTAAAACATGAGAATGGACAATTAAAATAAATAAAACCTTAATTATTCTATCAATGTTCTGTAATTTATATTTCACCAACTGTAAAAGAAGGCATAGTACAAGCATACAATATTTCTTTACTGATCTTGCAAAACACCTAAATACACAAATATTATTTAGTTTGCTAATCCTTCAATAGTTTCAGCAGATTTTTGCCATAACCTACATAAGTTCCCAAGTTCAGCTGATGATCAAAACCCGTAACCACTAACTAAAACCACTAACTATACTAATTTGTACTTACTATTTTCCTTAAAAAAATCATAATAATATGGTCTAAGTTAAAATTACATTTCTGTTTTAATATTTTATTAAAAGCAAAAAATAACTTCATTAATGTAGACTATAATGTATAACGGTAAAACTTTAGATTGTGTTTTTTTTATGAATAAAATTCAGTATATTAATAGTAAATACAAAATTTTTAAGCTTTCTTACATTTTTACATGTTTATATTTATACAAGCCATATAAGTATTGTATAACAAAACACATCATAGATCAAATATAACATTTTCCACTTATTGAGGCATAAAATATTTTTGTTTGGTTTGTATGCTGTTAGGGAAGAATAGTACGTATATACTATATAAATAATAGCGATAAAACGTCATGACTTTTATAAATATTCGTAAGAAGACATGTGAAAGCCCGTATATATGATTTCCCCAGAGTAATATATAAGACAGAGACAGGAAGCCGCTCACAATTACATTATAAGCAGATTGAATTGCCTCAAGACACCTAAATTGAGTATAAGATAAGATTTCAGGTTCACTTGCCTTGACACGGCTTTATTTTACCGTGAATTACATGGTAAGGGTACGAAAAGGCATTTCAAATAGTGTTTAATATATTATATTAAAAAGCATTTTTACTTATATTCATATTACAATAAAGGTGCAACATTTACAGGTTTTATACAATTACTAAATAAAATAATTGATATAATCAACTACTTCTTCGTAAACACACAATTAGCTAACCGACACAAATATAAACTTATATCCATAACAATTATTATAACTAGTCATTACTGAAATCTAATTCTATGATTGTAAAATATTGGCTAGGCTACCAAATATTGGAATGATGCATCTAAGCTCATCTGGAACATGCAGATAGGCTGCCTCAAAGTTCCATAACATCAGAACGATGTACGAGGCTGTGACTCAGCTATACAGAGGAATGAAAGCTGTAAAGTATGTATTGTTTATTTTGAGGTTGTAAATGAATGTTTAATCAATAAGGACTATAATAATGTTGAGGTAAGCTCCAGTTTACCTTCAACTCCGTGCAGCGTCTGGGATCTGGCGCTGTTACAGACCTGTTTGTCTGAAGAGGTTCTACAAAGTATCGGCATCACAAAAGCTGGAAACGAACTTGTTGCATCGTTTTGAAATCAGGGACATCTAAATAAATAAATATAACGTGATCAAGGTGAAGAGGTATTCTCAATGTCTCAGCAGGTTCACAAATAAGTGCTGTACGAAGTGATAGACACGATATCAAAACACAGTAATGCATCCTAGTGCGCTACACATAACGTAGCTATGGTAGGATTTCCCTTGTCTAAGTTCTTCCTTTGAGAAAAAAAGAAACCACGTTGAGAAATTCTTTTTATGTTTTATATTTACCACTATACCTGTATAGTTCTTCTCTGTTCAATTCTTACGACTATTAACTAGGCAAAACATTAGTCTTCATGCAAAATATGTGTAAAAAATCTTTAGTTAAAACTTTTTTAATAAAATAACGTAACACTATAACTTACTTAAGAAATTATTTAAAACTTATATATATATATAAGTTTTAATTCATTTTTTTCATATATATATATATATATATATATATATATGTGAAGAAGAAGGACTCATATCTCCATTGGAAGATGTAGTTAATTGTCAGTATAAAATTTCAACGTCCACAGCACTAGGCCTGTCCTCCCTTTGCTTGTAGGGGGATAGCTTCTTGTTACCAACAATGTTATGTCAATAAAATCAAAGTCATATGTAATACATAGCAATTCAAAACCATAGGATTACTATAATTACTATTAATAACATTCTATTTTTGTTCAATGTTTTTAATATTGAATAGATGTACTTGTATAGAGTTTTATTCGATAACAAAGCTACACAACGAGATAAACATATTCATTTAGGATAACTACAGACAAAAACAGATTCATTATTATCAGGAAAACGGTCAATCTTCACGCGTTTGGTGGAATATAATACTGTTATCTTTCTATATGACATGACTGATATATAAAAAAAACTTAAAAATAAATTTATGAAAATAAATAAAATCATAATCTGAATATCTTCTTGGAAAGTGAAGAATAAACAAGGAAACTTCCCTTCAATAACTAGACACCCTTTAATAGATTTAAGAATATAATTGTTATACTATAGCTCTTTTTATTGGGTCCAATTAGGAAAATAACGAGTTTCTTTTTTGATAAAAATGTTTGTGTCTCGTTTTTACGATAGAGGGATAGATTCAACTGTAGACGGTATACAAAGTTTTTCCATTACTTATGCGCCAGAGACACTTATCCCACTCCAAGCAGGTCTCTAAATGCTATACTTGGTGATGTAACGAGTTAGAAACTATATTTTCCATAGTTTTCAATAGCTCTAACTACGAAAATAATTACCAATAAGAAAACTCACTAAAGTTTGCATATACAGAACCACGAACACAACACTGAACAAAATTAGATTTAATTTATTCGATTCAATTAACTAACCCTTAAAATTCTACAATAAAGTGAAACCTAATCCACATATATGAAAGACTTTCCCCCTTCTGACCCACAGAAACGAGAAGTGTAACAATACCTTCGCAACATGGAACAATAATGATATTACTCCATGACACCCCTACACCGTCATTGTGCCATGCCGTGGTATATGTGGTAACATGTGTATATTAATAAACTGACACAATGACAGTTACTATATCTCTCCAGTCACAGTAAGAATCTTTATTTATACAACCCTCAGATTACAGTTTTTCAAAGGCAGCTACATCTGTAAGGCAACATAAAACCTCCTGTAATTATTCAAAGTAATTAAAATATATAATACGAATAAATAACTGGTTCTGTACAGTAAATAAAACAGAAATTATCGCTGTAAGCAGTCGTTCAAACCACCTAATCAATAAATATGTTCCGGACTGTACATTTACAAGATAATTTACATTTCTACATTTCTACATACGGATTATTGTAGTGTTTAAATCAAAACCTTAAGCTTTTGCATTATTATAACTATTCTTCTTATTGAGTTGCTGGCTTTATAGGTTATAAAATATTTAAATTCATGAGCATTTCTATATAAAAATGCATAAAACCATTGCATTAGTTATCAGCACTGTGATGAAAGTAAATCAGAAACGACCCATTGTATCTTACTGAAAGATTTTAACTTTTTAACATAGATATATGAAAAATTTGATTCTTTTAAGTAATTTATAAATAACAAAGTTCGATATCGAATCGTACAACACAGTTTCTCCTCTCCTCGTGCCACAAAGCGGATTCTGTTAGAAGATTGATACTGTCGTTAGAGACGTCTTGGAATAACAAGCACAGTATCCTCTTTATGCACGTTATCTATATATAAATATTATTAAAACTTTTGAGTATCTAACGTTTGGGATAGTTGTGAATACAATTTTAATACTATCCCAAACTCAAATTACATGGAAATAATAATATTGACCATGATCGGACAAGATGTACAACAGATCCTATTATTCATATAAAATATTTGTAAAGAAATCAGATTTTGAGAAGGTGGCATCTAATCGGAAGATTATTAATCTTTGGCAGTTGAAATATAATATTTCTCTTTTCTGTTAGAAGAACTAAAACAAAAAATTACGACTTGTAAAAATAACACTGACTGCTACATTTTGAGTCTATAGCTCCTTTTGTTATGCTACATGTGTTACTATGTCGTTTGTTTAAAATGAAAATATGATGGTACTAGTATTTTAAGAATGGAAATACTCAACACTGTAAACAACGTATCATATACAAATCACGGTAAACAAACTGTCTGTTGATTGCGTTGTCCCATGAACGATTTACCTGCCCTGGCATCACACGCCGCAGGGAGCAATATTGTACCTGTCACTGCAGACCTTCCAATTACATTCTTCCATAACCATTTAATTAGATTGTTTTTACTTTACATGATTGTATTCACTTCTCCGATATTAAGAAATTGATAAGCAGAAACCTACAACTAAAAATGTAGAAAATATGAAGAAATATTAAACTTATTTACCGAGGCTTGTTTTTTAGTGTAGACTCTTTCAAAGAAAGTTTTATATCTTTATGCACAGGGTGTTACAAATTACACTAACAAACTTTGCTGTATCATTTGCTATATCAAACTAAGTAAAAAACATTATTTAAAGTTAAAGTTCGACATGTAAATTCATTAAAAATGTATTATTGTCGTCTTACTGCTAATCAGCTTATCATTATACTTAAAGTGATTATTTCAAGTTAATTGTTATAATGCGCAATTTTGGGATATCTTGCACTTCGCGAAACAAGTTTTTTATCGGTATAATAAGGCTACACGAAAATTAAAGTTTTTCTACAATTAATAATTTTTAATAAAATTTTAAGAGAAAAAAAACTATAATCTTGTTTCGTTTACCGAATTAGAAGCAATTCTTATGCACACATTCCCTTACAACCAAACGTAATATACGTTATAGTATTATGAAATTGACCTCACAAGTCATTGTGGTCGCATACAAACTAATATATTGTAAATAACATTATATTAAATCAAATTGAAATTTTTCTTCCACGCTTCAAAAAATATTATTGGTGCCGGAACAGACTATTATATGTTATTGTTGGTCACTATTGATCTGAAAACCTTGTTCAACCTTTTACTCACTCATTTCACAAAAAAATTAACAATCTTTTATAATTGTTATAGTGTTGATTTTGAAAAATGTTTTTTTTATTTCTCGCGTTTCATTAAAAACTGATTTTCTCAAGAAGGTGTTAACAAAAATAACCAACGACTAATACAAATAAATAATCAGCTATGTAAAAAGTATAAGAAAACATTTGTAAATCTTTATTTATTATTGTTTTGGAAACAGAAACTCGTGCACTATTATATATTATTGTAATATTCTAATATATTTCTGATATACAAAACATAGGAGTTCTGCAACTGAGAAGTAATGAAGTTCTCTTGTCAATATGTAACAGTAGAACCTATGCGTCCTAACAATATTAAATCTGCGGTATATCCAGAGAACGTTATTGTTGATTCTCGGAAACTGATGTGCCCACAATACACCTCAATACACTCTGGGTTATTGTGTCGGTATTGTGGTGAGAGCTCAATGTTGGGATAGTAGAGTAAAACATGATACACTACACATATTATTGTTTAGGAACAGTACAAATATTACACCAGTTATGGGTAATGAATTGCTTGTTTTCGGAATGGGTAATATTGTTTATTGAGATGAACAGCTTGACATGATTTTATAATATTTAACGCTATACGCTATAATATAATTAATATGGTACTCTTGTTCGCACTATGATTATTTACATTTAAAATGTTTTACGATGACTCTCATGTTCATGTTTGACATTATAGGTTAATTTAAACCTTTATGATCATCTAATTGTAGTTCACATCCACTGTGTGGTCCTGAAAATGAAGCGATTTAAAAAAATGTTTGTTCTCTAACTCAAATTTTCTTGAAGAATTAATTTTCTAGTTGGCGGTAATTATCACGATCAAGATAAAACCTGTTAAAATGCCAGATCGGGTAAGGGCATGTTCGCAGCTTGACGCGTTGCGGCACGCTCGTCCACCCGCGCATGCGCACCAACTCCAACAGACGGAGCGACCATCTAAGTCTTCGAGTTATGATCAAAACGTTAAGACATAAGAAATACCGATATCTTACCTTTCATTGCTCATGGTGTATAATACAGAGTTATGGGGACTCGACATATTATTGAGCCTCAATATTTGATAGTGCGGCTAATCCTGAACCGTATTTGTTGGTATTGAATAGATGGTCACGTCACTGTACTGTAGATCTATCAATATTGGCGTCTGACGTCACACATCCATACATATTTAGAATACAGAGTTATGGGGACTCGACGTGTTATTGAGCCTCAATATATGATAGAGCGGTTAATCACTGAACTGCATTTGTTGGTATTGGATAGATGATCCCGTCACTGTACTGTAGATCTATCAATATTGGCGTCTGACGTCTCAAATCCATACATATTTAGAATTGTGTTATTTAGCCTCAATATTTGATAGAGCGGCTATTTCTGAACTGCATTTGTTGATATTGGATACATGATCCGATCACTGTACAATATTCGCGTCTGACGTCTCACATCATACATATTTAGAATACAGTATTATTGGGACTCATTGTGTTATTAGCCTCAATATTTGATAGAGCGGCTAATCCTGAACCGTATTTGTTGGTATTGAATACATGATCCCGTCACTGTACTGTAGATCTATCAATATTGGCGTCTGACGTCACACATCCATACATATTTAGAATACAGAGTTATGGGGACTCGGTGTGTTATTTAGCCACATTATTTGATAGAGCGGTTGGTCTGTGTACCATATTTGTTGGTATTGGATAGACAATCTCGTCACTGCTTTCTAGAACTGTCAATATTTGCGTCTGACGTCAGACATTCATATGGTACAAATAACTAAATGGAAAGTATTTCTAGTGTAGTTTTAAATCTTG